>NC_069499.1:510744153-510971653 GCF_027579735.1 Bombina bombina | reverse complement strand
ATTGACTTGCATTTTAGCCAATTAGTGCAGTGTCTGCCACTAGCCACGAGCATGATCACAATGCTATCTATATGGCCTACATGAGCTTGTTCTCTCCTGCTGTGAAAAGTAAATAAAATAGAGGCGGCGTTCAAGGGCTTAGAAATTATCATATGCACCTTCCTAGGTTTGCTTTCAACTAGAATACCAAGAGAACAAAGCAAAATTGTTGATAAAAGTAAATTGGAAAGTTGTTTAAAATTACATGCCCTATTTGAAAAATGAAAAAAAAAATTTTGGCTTGACTGTCCCTTTAATGTTTAATGTGTTTTTCATAAAACTACATGAAATTCCTATGTTCTTCACTTAGAAGAAAAAAAGAAAGTTTTTCTTCTAGTGAAGAACATAGGAATTTGAAGTATTCCTAGATCACCTTCGGCTTTAGCGCAGTTGATCTATTACAGTGTGGGGTTATTGCACAAGCGTAAATGGAAAAGGCTTTCTTTAGCGCATTCCTGAAATTAATGTACCTGAGTCTTTCACTCTCATGCTAACTTTTTATTTTCAGCTTGTAATAATCACGCTACTCTTGCCACGCTAAATGTTTACTTTGCGCGCCACTTGTAATCTGCATTTTATTGATAGTATTCACTATCTAAATGTCAAAACATCTTGGAAAAAAATGCCAACATCAAAATAAATACACATTTTTTTCTTTTTTTCTTTTTTCTTAAGACTGCTGCTCCTTAACCCCTTAATGACAAGTGACGTACCAGGTACGTCCTGCAAAAACTTGCAGTTAGTGACAATGGACGTACCTGGTACGTCACTTGTCTAAGAGAGTGCTGGAAGCGATCGCAATCGCTTCCAGCAGCTCTCAGGGTATTGCAGTGATGCCTCGATATTGAGGCATCCTGCAATACCCTTTAGAAAGCATCCGATGCAGAGAGAGCCACTCTGTGGCCCTCTCTGCACCGGTAGCAATGCGGCCGGTTCGTTGGTGGGTGGGAGCGCAACAGGGAGGCGGGTGGGCGGCCCATCGCTACCCGGCATCCGGCTCCTGTTAGTGCAATGTGCACGCCGGGTGCCGGGAGCGTGCGGGGGCGCGCATGCGCGTGCGCGTGCGCGATTACCTACCCACACTGACACCAATGAGTGGGAAGAGGGGGGGGAAAGTAATAATATAATAATAAATATATGAGGATCTGGGAGGGGGAGGGGGTTGGGGTATTGTGGGGGGCTGCTACACTACAGAAAAAATTAAAATGGAAATAAAAAATAATAAAAAAAACACTTTTTTGGGGGGCAAATTGGGTACTGGCAGACAGCTGCCAGTACCCAAGATGGCGGCAATTAGGTAGGGGAGAGGGTTAGAGAGCTGGGGGGGGGATCATGGAGGTTGGGGCTAAGGCAGGAGTCCATCACAGCTAAAACATTTTATTTTTTTTTATTAAAAAAAAGAAAAACTCCTTTTATTTAGTACTGGCAGACTTTCTGCCAGTACTTAAGATGGCGGGGACAATTGTGGGGTGGGGGAGGGAAGAGAACTGTTTGGGAGGGATCAGGGGGTGGGATGTGTCAGGTGGGAGGCTGATCTCTACCCTAAAGCTAAAATTAACCCTGCAAGCTCCCTACAAGCTACCTAATTTAACCCCTTAACTGCTGGGCATAATTTACGTGTGGTGCGCAGCAGCATTTAGCGGCCTTCTACTTACCAAAAAGCAACCCCAAAGCCATATAAGTCTGCTATTTCTGAACAAAGGGGATCCCAAAGAAGCATTTACAACCATTTGTGCCTTAATTGCAGAAGCTGTTTGTAAATAATTTCAGTGGGAAACCTAAAGTTTGTGACAAAATTTGTGAAAAAGTGAACTTTTTTTTTTATTTGATGACATTTGGCGGTGAAATGGTGGCATGAAATATACCAAAATGGGCCTAGATCAATACTTTGGGTTGTCTTCTAAAAAAAAATATATACATGTCAAGGGATATTCAGGTATTCCTGACAGATATCAGGGTTCCAATGTAACTAGCGCTAATTTTGAAAAAAAGTTGTTTGGAAATAGCAAAGTGCTACTTGTATTTATGGCCCTATAACTTGCAAAAAAAGTAAAGAACATGTAAACATTGGGTATTTCTAAACTCAGGACAAAATTTAGAAACTATTTAGCATAGGTGTTTTTTGGTGATTGTAGATGTGTAACAGATTTTGGGGGTCAAAGTTAGAAAAAGTGTGTTTTTTTCAATTTTTTCCTCATATTTTATATTTTTTTTATAGGAAATTATAAGATATGATGAAAATAATGGTATCCTTAGAAAGCCCATTTAATGGCGAGAAAAACGGTATATAATATGTGTGGGTACAGTAAATGAGTAAGAGGGAAATTACAGCTAAACAAAAAACACTGCAGAAATGTAAAAATAGCCATTGTCATTAAGGGTAAGAAAATTGAAAAATGGTCCGGTCATTAAGGGGTTAAAGGGACACTGAACCCAAATTTTTTCTTTTGTAATTCAGAAAGAGCATGCAATTTTAAGCAACTTTCTAATTTACTCCTATTATCAATTTTCCTTCGTTCTCTTGCTATCATTATTTGAAAAAGAAGGCATTTAAGCTTTTTTTTTGGTTTCAGTACTCTGGACAGCACTTTTTTATTGGTGGATGAATTTATCCACCAATCAGCAAGGACAACCCAGGTTGTTCACCAAAAATGGGCCGGCATCTAAACTTACATTCTTGCATTTCAAATAAAGATACCAAGAGAATGAAGAAAATTTGATAATAGGAGTAAATTAGAAAGTTGCTTAAAATTTCATGTTTAATCTGAATCACAAAAGAAAATTTTTGGGTACAGTGTCCCTTTAACTCGTCCTCCACCTCTCAGGCAGGGGACAGCAATCAGCCCAATTTGATACAATCGGGTTGATTGAAACCCCCTGCTAGCAGCAGAATGTCCGCGAATCTGCAGAGGGCGGCATTGCACAAGCATTTCACTTCAATTATAAATGCCAACATTGTATGCTGTTGACATTTATCGATGTGCGGTGGACATGATCAGCACCAGCGGATCATGTCCGTCCACACAACGGTAAATCGGCCCCTTAATGTTAACAATGTTGGGCCTAGTTTCCATTGAGGTGGTAAAGTGTGGAAACCGGTGGTAACTTAAAAAAATCTCCATAGACTTTAATAGAGATAAATGTTTTTTATCACCAGTTTCCTCAATTTACCACCTAAATAGAAACAAGGCCTTGTATGGCACAGAAGATAGACTGCAACTTACTTTGGTATTCAAGTGTTAACCCTAACCCTGCCCCTATGCTTAAACTTATAAGCTATTTCAGTCAGTATGGTGCAAGCACTGTAAAATTTGCATTTTTCTGACTCTGATATTTTCATTTCTGTTCTTATTACTGAAGGATATGTCCTTAAAGCATTGTTACATCTAGTTCCAGAATTCTGGCAGAACAAATGCTTCACTACCAAGTCACTGTTTGGTTCTCTCCTGAATTTCAATTTATATCCCTTCACTTGCAATGTATTATCTACCACGTCAGCCGTTTACATCTGTTTCCACCACCTTTTTTGAACATTTATTACATCTAACTTGTAAACTTACAATGTTTTCAATGTTTAGACAGCTTTGGATAAAAGTTCATGTTGAGTTTGCTACTGCAGTATTTCAGACTGCCTTTCATTTGACATAATATTAAGTACTCAATGAAAAAACAATCTGTCAAGCTATCTAACTCTTCACCTAGATTTCTATGTCAGCAAAATGTCTACATCCTTTGGTAAAAGTTTGTATAATAAATGTATATCAAGAATATTTGTAATGTTACATGTATTTAATATCCTCTCATGAGTGGACGATAAAAAAAAAAGATTGACTGTTTGATAAATCAGCCCCATTATGTTTGTTAGTCAGTGATATTTTTCATAATATCTGTATTACCTACATACAAGAGTGATTAAAGCCTTATGAGCATCAAACGTATTGGTCTGAGAAATAGTTCATACTACTTTACTACCCCCCCCATGCTAGTATGTTGCTCTGTGACGTTTAAAAGACATACAAATGCAAAAATAAATACATAAATCATAGCATGCTGTCTTTGAATTACAGAACCTAAATAACTAGGTTACAAGTTGAGCAATTTGATAGTACAGAGAGCGCTATTAATATCTCGAGACAACACTAAGATTAGAGTGCAGTCTGGTATTACAAGTCCATAATAAAACAGAATTTCCAGAGAATGTTTAGTCTGGCTGTGCTAAACATCTCTTCAATTATAAGTTGTGTGTTATGAGGTGCTAAAATAATAAGCGCAACTTGAGAGTAAAGTGTTAGTGCTACAATAAAAGTATAACAAAACACATGTAAAACATAATAAAATAAAATATTACACATACGACAAAGTGTTTGACTTGAAAGGGTGTGTATATATATATATATATATATATATATATATATATATATTTATATACTGTATGTGTGTGTGTGTATATTTGTATGTGTGTATGTATATATGTGTTTGTATGTGTACGTACGGAGCGGTGTGATATTACTGTTAGTGATAAAAATAATATTGTTAGTTCACTATGAACATTTAAGCAAGATGTTTTTAAGGGTACCTCAAGAAGCTTGAACTCACTACTCTAGAGTAAAATGTCTGTATTTCTTGGCATGAATATCCAGAGTTGATCTTATGGACAGACATTACCCAGACAAAACTTCCTGCTGCTAAGGTGTTAATCGTCCCGTCAGATAGGGTTGAAGATAAGCAAGTTGGTTCTTTGCTTTTTTAGCAGTTATACTTGTTTTCAGTTAGAGGGCTATGTTACTAAACAGTTCTCATGAGAGATTTAATTTGGTTTATGACTAACCCAGGAATGTTTAAAAAAAAATTCTAAAATCTAATAGTCTAAATAGTATATAAATGTAATGAATGCCACACACGTTACCCTGGTATAAAGTGAAGCAATTATTCTGGCATGTGAGTATTCAGTTCCTTTTCTGAGATACAGTACCAACATTGTTAAAAAGATAACAACATGGAAAACAAAAAAGTGTGCTGGATTATTTTGCTCAGACTGATATTACTTTCATAAAAGCTTACAAAGTCAATTCAGAATATTTTAGTCTAACAGTGCTGGAAAAGATTCTGGAACTATTTACTATAATCATATTTCAAAGAGTTTAATATGAATGCCAAGAAAAGTTCAATGAATACTGTAATGTATAAGGCTGACCTGGTTTGATCTTATGTTATAAATACAAATTATAAAAAAAGCAGATGTAGAAGACATTTAGGGGCCGATTTATGAAAGTGTGAGCGGACATTATATGATGTAGCGTATCATGTTTGCCGCACATCGATAAATGCCAACAGCATACACTGTCGCCATTATCATTGCACAAACAGTTCTTATGAACTGCTTGTGCAATGCCGCCCCCTGCATATTCGTGGCCAATTGGCTGCTAGCAGGAGGTGTCAATCAGCCCGATCATAAAGGATAAGGCGGATTGATGTCCGCAGCCTCAGAGCAGGAGAACAAGTTATGGAGCAGCGGTCTTTAGACCACTGCTTCATAACTGCGGTTTCCAGCGAGCCTAAAGGAGCTTTATAATTTGGCCCCACAGTCTAACCAGGACTACAACTTTTCTCATTCTATAGGGAAACACTTTGAATTGACTATATTGTAGATGTTCTTACACTACTTTTTTTGTAGATATTGAAACAAACTAACAAGAACACAGCACTCACTAATTACACAGCACGGAGAGGGCTTACCATGCCCAGCATAATCATAGAAAAAGCAAAAGTTCTCCAGCTGGTGTAAAATCCAAGACCTTTATTGTGCAAAATAGGGTACAAAATAGCTAAGTTTTGGGCAAACAATCAGCCCTTTTTCAAGCTTGACAAAATGTGAATAAAACAGCATTTAAATAGCCCTAATGGCGCCAAACAATTGTGGTAAAAATATGAACACATTGCCAGACGGGAGACCTTCTGGATTAATGAGTTAAATACCCTATGGCCAAAGGGCCTTAATAGAGAATGCAACTGGACAGCATTTTGGTAATTCGATATTAGATATTTTTATGTATTTTTTATAGATTAATCTCTAAACCTCTTATTCCATCTAACCATCCATATAAACATACACATATTTAGAGCACCTGTTGAGTATCTTTATTGACTTATACATATGTGGGTTTACTGAAATATTTTTAAGTATTTTTTAGTTTTCACACATCTGGGGCGCGATCCGATATACGGTGCAGGTTTCAGCGCAAGCGAGTGAACACGTGCCGCCCGTAATTTCACCTCCAAACTCGAGCTATCCAATATACTGCGCCGTAAGATGCTAAACTGGCGTAAGTAGGAAAAACTAGCAATCAACTAAAATGTGCGCAAATACACATTTTAGTCGTCGCAAGTACTTACGCCAGTATTTTGTTCACATAAAGTCTCAATAAAGTGTAGTTTTATGCAAATTAGGCTACGAATCATAAAAAATAACAGCCAGTTCTAAAAGATGCGCCATGTAATTACGTCATTCAAAATTCATACATAAACCCATGCGCAGCAGCCATTTTCTTTAGTGAGTGTGGTTGGTTCTTGGAGCTACAGCACACTACAGCGAGTAGAGAGATTAGTGGTAAGAGCAGTGAGAGAGGAGCATTTCATTCATTTAGTTAGGTCGAATTGTTGGATTGTTAAGCCTGTACATTTACTAACACTTTTTTTACATATTGCACACATTTTGCATACACACATATACAAAATACACAACACTTTTTTTTCTAACACCTCACATATTTTATTTATCATTTACAGTGTGATAGGCTGAGTGTTTGGTTGTGATTGTGTGTGATTGAAGTGGGAGTGAGTGTGAGTGTATGAGTGTGTGTAGTTTGAGGATGACAGGGAGAGCTAGGGTGGGGGGGAGGAGGGAAGGGGAGTTGCAGGGAGAGGATTAAGGACAGGAGGAGCAGCAGGGTCCCCGTCAGGGAATGAGTGGAGTGGGGAGAGGGAGAGTTAGAAGGGAGGATGGGAGTGGGGTTGTCCCAAGGCCAGGCACACTCAGAAGAGGGATAGAGGGTGCACATGGGGATAGAAGGGGGGAGGAGGGAGATGATAGGGAGGAACCCACACCAGGGACATCCCAGGGAGGGAGCCAGGCGGCCCAGGACGAGGAGCGCATGAGGTGCCCCAACTTCTCTTTTGGGGAAAACCTTGCGCTAGTCCAGGCCGTCATGGAGAACCACACTGCCCTCTTTGGCCAATAGAAGGGCAAAGGAGTGTCCCGAAGGCATAGAGATGCATTGGCTGAAGGTCGAGGAGGCAGTCAACAGCGTGGCCCAGCAGAGGAGGAATGTGGATGGGCTCAAGAAAAGGTGGAATGACTGCAAGGAGAAAATGTGCCAAGAAGCCATGTACCAGAGGGGAACAGGCGGTGGTCCTCCCCAGGAGGTGGAATATAATGAGTGGCAGGAGATCATTCACAGGTCCCTGAGTGTCACAGCAGTCCGTGGACTTCCAGGGGCTCGTGACTCAGGGGCTGCAACATCAGCACAGCATGCTGGTGAGTAACATCCCACACACCAGTATTATATGTATTTGAGATATAACATCCTTTAATATCACACATTCATGTACACAATGAGGAGCATGGTATTTGGCCTACTAACAAAAACATCTACAATTAGATTTCACATTAAAGGGACATTAAACCAAATATTTTTATGTCATTCAGATAGAGAATACAGTTTTAAACAACATCCCGATTTACTTCTATTATCTAATTAGCTTCATTATTTTGTTATTCTTTGTTTATTAAATATCAATGCACATGGGTGAGCCAATCACATGAGGCATTAATGTGCAGCCACCAATCAGCAGCTTCTGAGCCTATCTAGATATGCGTTTCAGCTAAGAATATCAAGAGAATGAAGCAAATTAGGTAATGGAAGTAAATTACAAAGTTGTTTAAAATTGCATGCTCTAGCTGAATCATGAAAGAATAAAAATGGGTTTAATCGGGGGGCGGAGCCGGCCGACGAAGAACATGGCCGCTGACTGAGAGAGCTCCGGAGCTCCGAGTTCTGGCGGCGGGTACCCTGGGCTATATAAGGCATCAAAATTATAACACTAGGTGCCACTCACTTCCTGAACACTACCGGTGCCTTGAAACTTAACAAGCACCACTCAAAGGCACGTTAAACAAGACTCCGACATGCGGCCTTAACGGAGACCACGAGGATAGAAAATGGCGACACCATAACAGCTCGCTAAGCCTAACAGCGACACAACGCAGAACACCACGCAGAGCTGTATAACTCAATCAGGAGGCAGACGATAATCAAGCGGAGCTGAACATAGACACCATCGACCACCAATCCCGCCACTGGCCGCAAGTATACCTGCTGTTCATATATGCCCTTATGAGACTTACTTAGAATCAGGGCCACACAGTTAAGAGGCTGCTGTCAAATACATATAATAGTCACAGGAGATATGACCTAACCCTGACTCCTATAAATAATGCTCATGCTTGCGACCCAGTATTATTGCTGAGGATGAATGTGATTTAACAAGTGGGGGTTAATACAGCATTTACTCGCTTCTCAAAGAAACCGCAGGAGCAGCATCTGCAACATGAGATAGCCAGTCTGACCTTTAGGTTCACTGAGAGCAGCAAAATCATCATAAACACACATAGTGTGCTCTACACTGATTGCGGCTGCATTTGAATTACACAATATTTTAGCCACATAAGACTCATTCCACGCTAACCCCGTGGACTGTGAGGGGGGAAGGACACAATCACAATACCCCTTAGCACAAGACCACCATGACCTCACGCAGCAAACAAAAAGCTGACAGATTGAACAAACCAACTATGTCCACAAATACTAAGTTAAACACTTTCTTCAAGCCACAAGAGGGCCTAACACCCTCCAATCCAACATTAGCCACAGAAGACAGTACTGATAGCTTGGAAGAGAACTCGCAATGGGGTGATACTCAGAAAGCTCCACTCACAAGAGCTGACATAAATAACCTCCCCACTAAGCAAGACCTCAATCTCTTCATGTCGCAGGTTAATCAGTCTATCAAGGAGGGTTTAGCAGGTGTTAAGAAAGAAATCACTGCCTTGGGGAACAGAGTAATGTTAATAGAGGAGCAGGTTGAGGATATAGCTAAGACCTCAGACAACTTGGAAGAGGCTGTACAACATCAGAATGCAGCGATAGTTCAGTTACAAGAACAAATGGAGGACCTCGACAACAGAGGTAGGCGACAGAACCTCCGAATTAGAGGAGTACCGGAACAAATTCTCCAAGCACAGATAGCATCATACCTCCAAAATCTATTTAAATACCTGCTGGACTTGAACACGGGAGAATCTATTGTACTGGATAGAGCCCACAGGGCGTTGAGAGCACGACCTTCCAAAACGGCACCCCCTAGAGACATTATCTTGTGCTGTCACAAATTCACAGATAAAGAGAGGATCTTGCAGGCAGCGAGAAAGAAATCACCGATCCTTTTCGGAGAAGATAGCATTCAGGTGTATGCAGACATCAGCAACATCACTCTGGCAAAACGGAAAGAGGCCCGCTACCTGACTCTGCACTTAAATGACCTTGGGATCCAGTACAGATGGGGCTTCCCTTTTGCAATAAAAGTCACGAAAGATGATAAGATTGTTACTTACAAGAGCCCTGAAGATCTGGACAATTTTTGCAAACAACTAGAAATATCACAACCTCCCCTCCCGTCATTAAAAGACCCAGACCAAGGTAAAAAGAACCAATCCACCCTCCCTCAAAGGCCACAACGCCAAGATTGGTCAACTGTATCAAAGAAGAGGAAAAACACTACCTCCAGCTCTACTGCCGGAGATGGGGAGAATGAGGCTATAACCTGATCTGCTGCATAATGGATCCAGAGTTTCTCCTTCCACACGGATCTGAGGTCATGACTTGCTCACTAACCTCAATCACTCACCCTACAGGCTGAGTTTGTTTTAAATGGGTTAATATGTTGAAGTTTTATTCGCACAGTTTGCTAATATAAGTGAACACTGGACTGTGACAATCAGTATGTTGGCTTGTGCGAGGCCGATAATTTTCATAATTTTCTTTGTCTTGTCCTTCTTTGTTTCAGTTAATCAATCAATATTCTGATGTTACATAATGGGTTAATGAGTCGTAGCAGCTAGCTAATAGTTCAGTTAATCTAATGAAAGCCAAATGTAATTATCAAAATGCTTGCCTTCTAAATTGCTAAAAGTACCAACCCCAACCCGGGGTCCCGCCCCTAGGACGGAGCCGGCCACTCCTGGTTCATTTCCCCTTTCCACTCTTGCTTTTACTTCCTTTCTCACCCTTGGCCGGCACTTATTCTCCTTCTCCTTTCCCCTCTTCCCCCTTCTCTCGTCCCTCCCATCTCCTTCCCCTGAATCCCGTCCCTGTACCCCATTTGGTCCTCGCCTCATCTCCTCGCACTCCTCCTTCCTCCATATGTCCCACCCCTTCCCTTTTTTATGCCCTTGTTCCGTATGGGTTTGTTCTATTTTCATACCATGTTGAGATGCTTTGATAAATTGTATTGTTTCAGTTATGTTAATTTTTCTTTTGTTTTTCTTTTCATGCCTGTCAGCCACACCTTCCACATAAGGGAAGAGTTATCATATTCAACCTCTTTCTCCACTGCTCCTCACCACAGACCAGAACACCTCTCTACTGATGAACTCTCATTCACCTATGTTGTATCCCGGTACAGGGTAAGAGCTCGCACACACGACCTTCAAACACACACATGACTAACAACACGCTAACGATTCTTTCACAAAATGTGAAAGGTCTAAACTCACCTACAAAACGCTCAGTGGCACTGAAATGCTTTGCTAAACATAGGGACTCAATTATATTCATCCAGGAAACTCATTTTGAGGGCCAATCAGAACCTAAATTCCTATCCAAAACTCACCCAACAGTTTTCCTTAACTCCCTTGAAGACAGAAAAGCGAATGGAGTGGGGATCCTAATACACAAAAATATTAAGTTCGAACTCACAAAAAGGGTAGCAGATGAAGAGGGTAGGATCCTCATATTGATAGGAATGCTGTTTAACAATCCCATAACCTTGGTAAATGTTTACGCCCCCAATAACACCAAAGCTAAATTTTTTAACAGACTGGGCAAACTAGTGAGTGAAAACAAGAGAGGGACACTAATTCTGGGGGGGGACCTGAACGTTATATTAGACCCCACCCTGGATGCCTCTTCAGGGAAGCCATTCTCCCATGCCCGACCTCCAAACGCGACTTATGACTGCCTGACACAACTGGGTCTAGTGGATGTATGGCGCATACAGCATAGCTCCCAAAGAAACTATACCTTTTACTCTCGCCCTTGGGCAGTCTACACAAGAATAGACTATATGCTAATAGACAGAAACCACTTAGCTTTAGCAACAGACTCTAACATCCAACCGACCGCATGGTCAGACCACTCACAGATAAGTATTGACCTAAATTGGCCGAACCACCCGATTACCCCTTATTTGTGGAGACTGGACAACTCCCTCCTTCTCGACCCATCAATAAATGAGACTCTCACTAAGTCACTAACAGAATATTTCCAACTAAATGCCATACAGGGGGTAGAACCTAGGCTTGTGTGGGAAGCTCATAAGGCAGTTCTAAGGGGGGAATGTATTAAACATTCGGCTTATAGGAGGAAAATATATAATTAAAGAATCCACACTTTGACAAAACAACTTGGGACCCTGGAGCTTCAACACAAAAACAGGCCCTCAGACACAGAGACATACACATTATTAACTGAAGTCAGGCAAAATATAAATAGTATCCTAATGACAGAAGCACAGAGGAAGGCTTTAAGCATCAGGAAGCTATATGCTTATGAGGGAAACCGTTCAGGCCCTCTGTTAGCAAAACTCCTGAGGACCCAAAAAGCTAGATCCCAAGTAGATAAACTGGTGACAACAGACAACCAGCACATATATGACAGCAAACAAATCGCAGACCACTTTGGCAACTTTTACTCCAAACTATACAATTTAGACCGAGTAAACACACCAGAACACCTAGCAGATATGCGGGACTACATCAAAGCAGCAGACCTCCCAGCCCTAGACCAAGCACAAAAGGAAGCCCTAGAGGCACCTATATCACTTGCAGAAGTAGTTAAGGCCATCTCGAACTTACCATCAGGGAAGAGCCCAGGCCCTGATGGTTTCACTAACGCATATTATAAGTCCTTTCGGAAAATTCTGGCCCCACACTTACTACACTTATTTAATGCCCTGGATGACAACCCCATTCTTTCGAAAGACATGCTACTGGCACACATCTCAGTCATTCCCAAACCAAATAAAGACCCCACAGACCCAGGGAGCTATAGGCCTATATCCCTCCTGAACACAGATGTCAAGATCCTGGGCAAGATATTGGCCACGCGAATTAACGGAATACTTTTTTCCCTCATACACATGGATCAAGTGGGCTTTGTCCCCGGGAGGGAAGCTAGGTACAACACCATTAGGGCAATCACCCTTACTTCTTATGCCAAGCATTATAACATCCCTTCAGTTCTCATAGGCACCGACGCCGAAAAGGCGTTCGACCGCATTAATTGGACCTTCCTCAAAGAAACATTACTTTCCCAAGGATTTGGCCCCAAAATGATACAACGTATATTTAGTCTATACTCCCACCCAATAGCTAGCGTTAAAGCGAACGGAATACTTTCAGATCCCTTCAGTATAGGCAACGGGACGAGACAGGGATGCCCCCTCTCCCCAATTCTATTTGTTCTAACCATGGAAGTCCTAGCTGCGCACATTAGGCAAAACGATATGATAAAAGGAATCACTATTGGACCCCATAACTTTAAAATCGCAATGTACGCAGACGACATCCTATTCTCATTAACCGACCCCCTCTCTAGTATCCCAGAAGTATTGAACCAAATAGACACTTTTGGTAAATTCTCAAACTTCCTAGTCAATAAACATAAATCAGAAATCCTAAATATATCACTCCCCATCTCCATCTTCCAATCCATTAGTAACATATGCCCATTAAAACTCCAAGAAAAATCTTTAAAGTATCTGGGTATTTACATCTCCCCAATCATGAAGCAACTTTTTGACGAGAATTACCTGGCACTATCACGCAAACTGCAGACAGATTTTAATACATGGTCATCAAAACCGATCACATGGTGGGGGAGAACCCAATGCGTTAAAATGACGGTCTTGCCCAGGGTCTTGTACATGCTTCAGGCCCTCCCAATCCCAGTTCCTAGGTGGTACGTAGCACATTTACAAAAACTTATTAATCTGTTTATTTGGGGGAAAATTAAACCCAGGGTGAGCAGGGAAAACTTATACAGGACACTCGACAGGGGAGGAATGGGTCTACCTTGTGTGACAGACTACTTGGATGCAGTGACTTTGCAGAGAGTGACGGACTGGCACAGGTCAGCAGACACTAAGGCATGGGTAGCAATAGATTCAAACATCCTCAAAACACCTGAGGTGGGTGCCCTCTGCTGGGTCCCCAAAGAACTTAGACCGCCCCAATGCACAGAGCTTGCAATACATCGCAGATCATTTGAATCTTGGGACTCACTCATCAAACGGAGAAAACATATCTCAGGGGTTCGCTCTCCACTCTTCCCAATCCCGAGAAATGCTGAATTGATAGGAGGTTTAGATAAAGGGTATAAGAGAATAACAGGCTGGGGTTACACCACACCACTAAAAGATTTCACCACACAAGGGAAACTCAAAAAGAGAGAGGATTTATCAGAGATAATGGGAGGCAACTATTCCGGCTGGTTAAAATACTCTCAGCTGGCACACTTTGTACACACATCTCAGCACAGGCACGATTTTTTAAGGGAACCTACCCCATTTGAAAGTTACTGTCTCATCAAGGGAACAGCGAAACATTCATTGTCATTGGCAAAAAAAATGATCCAGGGAGACCAGGCTCAACAACTTCCCTCTTACACACAACAATGGCACATAGAATTGCAAACAAACTTACAGAGTGAAGAATGGCATTACATTTTTATGCGTACAAGGAAAGCCTCCACCTCCCCCCAGGCATTAGAACTTAATTTCAAAGTGCTATCACGCTGGTACCTCACTCCCGTGAGACTACAATCTATCTACCCTGGGTCTTCAGGACAGTGATGGAGAGGTTGCGGGGCGAGGGGTACCTACCTCCACATGTGGTGGCATTGCCCAAACGTCCAGACTCTTTGGAGTTCAGTGGAAAATTATCTTAAGCCACTTCTGGGGGGTGACATATCTATAACACCTAGAATCGCACTACTGAATGACTTACCGAGACTATCGTGCAAGCTCAGACTCACATTACTCCAGCTAGGTCTGACAGGAGCCAAAGCTCTAATAGCGCTACACTGGAAGACCCCATATTCACCGACACTAAGAAATTGGACAGACAAAGTCACAGACCTTTTAATTATGGAGGGATATGGCTACGCTAAAAGGAGGAAATCACATATGCTAGCAGATATGACATTTATCTGGGAAGGCGGCGGACGAGAGGTAACTTGAACCCCTATAAGTAGCCCCTGAGATCAGCATTTACTAGGAAAATAACGTAAAACTCCCCCAGAAAAGAGTGAGGACTGAGAGGAATGACTTTTCTGCACACCATAAACACCCCCCTATATAAAGACACCCGTATATGACGAGACCCCTTAAGTGGCTGACGGGCACTCCGTTTTCATTTCATCTTACTTTTTTTTTTTTTTTTTTTTTTTTTATTTTATCTCATATATTTACTATATTCTACTATATATTAGTTTATTCCCTTTTTTATTATCTTATTCTTATTATTTATTTTCCATCTTAGTTAGCTTCTACTACATGTCTTATTCGAGTCTTTTCAAATGTTTCAATTGTTATTACTGTTTGATTGTACATGTCCTACGTCTTGTTTCAAGATTAACACCGATATAAACTTTTTAGTACATTCAATATATCAACACCCGGTATAACACTTCAGATATTGAGACTTTAACATTCACCCGGGTTCCAGGATGGAGACAATCTTACATGTCAATGCTATGTTTATGTCTTACATTTTCCATCGATAAGATTAACCTCGATGATGTACTGTACAATCTCTTTTTATATCAATAAAACTGTTTATTAAAAAAAAAAAAAAATTGGGTTTAATGTCCATTTAATGCTACTTAACACATTGAAATTCATGATAATTCATGATATGAGGTGGAATAGTGAAATACTAACATGTCTCAGAGTAACACAGGCCACAAGCCACATCCATCACAATACTTTTAGCTCAAGAAAGCATGTTATGTGCCTACATCAGGCTAAAGGAAATTGTGTGACCATAGTGTCACTTAAAGAACACATTTTCTCCATCACTGACATGTACACAGAACTATTGTATGAAACACATACATGTATACTTTGCATATTAAAATCCCTCATATCACAAATCACAAAGTGCACATGCATGTTTAACAAGAGAATGAGTATAGGCCCTAGAATGCATAAATGTACATTGTATGCCCACAGGGATATATATATGATTGTACTAATACCTCTCATCATTTGACTCCTCCACAGAACCTCCTGTCACCAGGGTGCAAACGGGCATGCATCCACCACAACCACCAGGCCAGAGAATGCCTCCACCGCAACCACCAGGGCAGAGAATCTTTCAACAGTATGCTCCCAGGCATGAGGTGGGCTGGATTGCCTCTGTTGAGGACCCATACGTCATGCCACCAACTTTGGAAGAGGAGCCTTGGCCGGAGGACTATTCTTTTGGTTATGAGGGGGAGCCAAGGCATCCCCAAAGGGTAGATGTCTTTACCCCCCTCCCAATATCAGGCCAGTCAGGACTTTTACCAACAAGACATACAAACTGGACAGGCTGAGTGGTCACACACCAGTCATCAATGGGACTACCAGTCCACCCGGAGAGCTCCACCATCTGCTTCCCTTGGAAGAGCTCCAGCATATGAAGAGGAGCATATAGCTGTGATAGTTCCTCCTGAAGCACCAGCTGTCATAGTTCCTCCTGCAGCACCAGCTGTTGTAGTTCCTCCTGCAGCACCAGCTGTCATAGTTCCTCCTGCAGCACCAGCTGTCATAGTTCCTCCTGAAGCACCAGCTGTTGTAGTTCCTTCTGAAGCACCAGCTGTTGTAGTTCCTCCTGAAGCACCAGCTGTTGTAGTTCCTCCTGAAGCAACAGCTGTCATAGTTCCAGATGCAACAGCAGCTAGAGGGGAACCTGCGCCTATAATCCCTGCTGGTGAACAGCCTGTAGATCCTCTGACTTCTGCCCTGGGCTACGAATACATTGCCCTCCAGAGGAGGCTCACAGCAAGCTATGAGAGAAAGCAGAGAGACCAACGCAGGTTTTACAGGATACAACAGACTTTACTCCAGCGTTCCATTGAGCTGTAACGGGACATGGCAGCATCTTTAAATGGTATAGTCCAGAACCAATCTCAGATGATGAGAGTTATTTCGGATATGCAGATGCCGACTGACAACAGATGGCGGGAACAAAACCAACTGTTGGGTGTGTTGGTGGTGCATTTCACACACCAGCAGGACACTGCCTCCAGCCTCTCATCTGTGGCCAGCACTCCTGCAGAATCCTCTGAATCCACACAACTCAGGAGACCCAGGAGAGCCACTCCAGGCACCTCAGCCCCCTCATCTAAGAAGCCTAAAAAAAAAAAAAATATTGTTATATTTCAGCCTATATCTTGTCCTCTGTTATTTACCGTATAATTGTCATCCACATCCATGTGAGGAGTGTTTTAGTACACTAATATTTTTGAAACATATAATAAGGCCTGTGTGGAAATGGCCCAAAAAAGGTAATATCATCATGTTTATGACATATTCATGTTCTCTAAACCACATCACATAGTTATTCTGAAAACTAGAAGGGTGCAACCGCACTGCACAAATATTTGGGGGATGCCAGTAAAAGTAAAAGTCTACTGTCGGTAGACTTTATTTGTTGGCTGGAGTGCTTATGCATAAGACAATGGTTTTGAACACTATTAGTTAAAAAAAGGAATTTTAACTCGCTGCAGGATGCATTTTGATAGCACTTCCTTCTCCCCGGGGAGAAGGAAATGCTATAAAAATGCATCCTGCAGCGTTAAAATTCCTTTTTTTAACTAATAGTGTTCCACATCACATAGTTGTGTATGAAGGGTACATATAGTGATATTCACTTTTAAGATGTAAATCAAGGTTTCTCACATCCAATAGAAATTGACCAATGTGCAGGGATAGGCAAGAGCCAAGGCTGTGGCGGACATTTTCTAAGGTAAAGACTTTTAGTGAAGGACACCTTGCCTATTCCTGCACATGGGTATATATATCTAAATAATAATGTTTTTACAGAAGGTGTGAACATAAGGTATAAACATCCATTTTCATTCTTCTTAATGATAGTCAATAAATCATAGTGACCTAAACATGAATTAAACTAATGATATATTTTCAGTAATTAGGGTGGTTTAGGGAATGGGGGTGGGATGTAGTAGTTTCACTTACATGCAGTGGAAATCCACAGTATGTAATTTTATGACCAGCTGCAGCAGGGGCAGCACCATGACCATGGACCTCAGCAGCAAATATAGAATCAGAATGTGTAGACAGAACAACAGGGGATTGTAGGGCTTCCAGCACCCTTTGTGCCCCATGATGCACCCCTTGTGCCCCATGATGCACCCTTGTGCCCCATGATGCACCCCTTGTGCCCAATGATGCACCCCTTGTGCCCCATGATGGACCCTTTTTACCCAATGATACACCCCTTGTGCCAATGATGCACCCCTTGTGCCCAATGATGCACCCCTTTGTGATTGGTTCGACACACTTGCAGGGGCAGGAATAATAAATGCTTTGAAGAGGTTAACTATTTGTGATCAAGCTGCTGATGTATGTTGTTAAGCATGCACTTGTTAGGCCTTCAGAGAGTTACATTGGTTTCTAAGTAAGTGCAAGGGTTGCTGCGCCTGCAATTTGTGGCGAGATGAGAATGGAGTAGATTTTCTGAAATCTGCGCGCGTAAGTCCTTACGCCGTATATTGGATACCAAACTGCGTGTGTTTTGTATGTCAGTCCATGGGCCCAAAAACGACGGGCGAAAGAAGAAATATACGCGTGTAATTTCTAAGTTACGCCGTATATAGGATACCAAACCCGGCTTTTGCGGGCGACGATTTATATCGGATCGAGGCCATGATGTTTTTAAACTAAGAATGAATTGTGGTCTTATTATGAGATCAAATTTTGTGTATTAATTTAAGATTGTATTTTTTAATGTAATATGAGATAAAAATATTTTATAATAAGTTTATACTTAATATATTTATTGATTATCACTATTAAATTCACTGAATTTATTTTGTGTTACAAATACATATAATATGGCAATTCTCCACTAGGTGGCAATGTGTTCATATTTTTACCACAATTGTTTGATGCCATTAGGGCTATTTAAATGCTGTTGTATTCACATTTTGTCAAGCTTGAAAAAGGGCTGATTGTTTGCCCGAAGCGTAGCTATTTTATACCCTATTTTGCAAAATAAAGGTCTTGGATTTTGCACCAACTGGAGAACTTTTGCTTTTACTACTTTTTTTTGTAGACATCACTATGTTTACTATTTGTCAAGCTTGAAAAAGGGTTAAGTGTAAGCCCGAAATGTTGCTTTTGTTTGACCCTGTATAAGCAATAAAGGTAATTTTTTTATATATCACAGCTGGAGAAAACTCTTTTGTGTTGATTCTGTTGGGCTTGGTAAGCCTTCTCCGTGTCTCTGTGAGTGGTGGGTGCTGTACTTCATTTGTCTGTTCTAACTACTTTTTTTGTAGCACAACAAAAGAAATAGTGATGTTTTAATTATAAAGAAATTATAAGCTAAGCAATACATGACATAACAACATGGCCAAAAGGGCCATAACCTGAAAGAATAATAAGTATATGAATCATAAACAATGAGGGAATATTACAAACAGCTTGTGCAATTATGACACAAATAGTTGTAAATGCTTCTCTGGGATCCCCTTTCTTCAGAAATAGCAGACATATATGGCTTTGGCGTTGCTTTTTGGTAATTAGATGGCCACTAAATGCTGCTGCGCACCACACTTGTATTATGCCCAGCAGTGAAGGGGTTAATTATGTAGCTTTTAGGGAGCTTGTAGGCTTAATTTTAGCTTTAGTGTAGAGATCAGTCTCCCAGCTGACACATCCCACCCCCTGATAACTCCCTGACCCCTCACAAACAGCTCTATTCCCTCCCCCATATCCCACAATTTTCACCGCCATCTTAATTACTGGCAGAAAGTCTGCCAGTACTAAAATAAAAGTTTTTTTTTTTAAAAGCATTTTTATTTAAATAAATTCATAGTTTCTGCAGTGTAGGTTCCCCTCTAACCCCCCAACCTCCACGATCACCCCCAAACAGCTCTCTTAACCTCCCCCGTCTTCCTATTTGTGGCCATTTTAAGTACTGGCAGCTGCCTGCCAGTACATCATTTCTTAACAAATGTGCTTTTTTAATATTTTTTTTATTTTACCCCATTTTTCCATAGTGTAGTTGCCCCCCTCAATATCCTACCCCCTCCCCCTCCTCCCTCTCCCATAGATCCAGCTTGAGCATTGATCCATCAGCCTTGCTTGCGTCCCTAACTGAAGAAAAAGAAAAACAGAGGCGCCAACATGGCCTAGTACCACCAATGAAATTGGTCAAAACAAACAGATGCAAATGTATACTCACAAACAAGGCATACCCCACGGTGCTAATGAAACAGACTGGAACCTCACAGTGATCCAGCTCACTGATAAGCTATGGCAAACTTCCAGTCATAAATCCTTAGGAAAGCCTATAGTAGAATACCTGGGTAGGGAAATAATACACAGACATAGCCCAGTAACGTTGGACACAGAGCAAGGAGAGATATAAGGTAAAACTTACAGGATCCAATGCACCTTCAGGTGCACTAATAGCAGTCTGGGACCTCACAGCCGCCCAGTGGACTGAAAACTCCAGGCTTGCTTGCGTCCCCACCAACAATCTGCACCATCTCTGCATCGGTGTGCCAAAAATGGTATTGCAGTGATGCCTCAATATCGATGCATCACAGCAATACATTGAAAGCGTCTGGAAGCAATCAGGATCACTTCCAGTCGCTTTAAACCCCTAACGACGTACAGGGTACGTCATTGGTCGTTAATAACCAGTTTGTGTATGACATACCCTGTACGACATATGTCGTTATGGGGTTAACCAAGAAAAAGTGATGTTACACAGTGATAAACAGTCGACTGTCCCGATTTTTTTTGGACGTGTGGCGGTCACCAGGTTTTGAGTGGGTGTGTGTTTTCAAGAATACATTGGATTCACCGGGTGAAACATCAAGTGGTGAGTTGATGGTGTGTTTTCAGTTTAGTGCAGGGTGAATTGATTTTTAAGTTACTCTTTTTGTTGTTTTTTTGCATTTTCCGTGCTGTCCCGGCTTTTTCGGGGTTGGGGTTGTGTATATATATGTATATATATATGTGTATATGTATGTGTGTATATATATATATATATATATATATATATATATATATATATATATATATATATATAAAGCTTACAATTGATATTTAAAAATATTGTATTGTTTATTATTCACGTTTTACATTTTTTTCTAGTCTGTGGCACATTCCCAAGTAGTATTTCAGCTCTACAAAGTCTGGAAGAGCTTTACAAATAAATAATAAAAATGATATTTAGATGTATTTATATGTATTTTTGTAAGTAACATTTATTTGCACTTGGTATTAGTTTACAAAGGATGTTACAAATCCTGCAATTTTGCTGTATTTATTTTTTATTATATCCAAATGAAGAATGTTGAAATAAACAAACAATAGCTTTTGGTTGTATGAACTTTGCAGGTAAACAATGTGTTAAAATTATAAATATTACTTTTAAAGATGGAAAAAAAAACAAAAACAAAAAAACAAAAAACAAGGAGGGAATAGAACCTCCTTACCCATCCAATTATGCAACATACACTGGAAATAATTCTGATTAGCTTCTAGACTTTGTAATATTAGAAAGATGGGGTGGCTCTTAAGAATAATTTTACTTGCCAAATATAGAAACTTCATAGAACACCTGTATGATATACATCGTTAACCAACCCTGCAACAGTCACCAGTTTGTCACAGAAAGGGTTAACTGACCCTTTCCACTTTAATACGTTTTTCCCAGTCTAGCCACTCCAGCAAGCCTGTGACTTAGTTCAGTGGGTGCAGGGTTTAACAAACACTCTTTACTCTGTACTAGACCCAGAAAAATGCCCAAACTCCCCTTTAATGCCACCTACACTAAACCGTCTCTACTGCTACTACCTTTATATTATTATATGGGAAATCCTAAGGAAACCCCAGAATAACATATTAAAAATTGCAAAACACAGTTTGTCAAAAATCAATCTAAAAAAACCCACGTACTGTTATTACCAGTCTCTTTGGTAACGTGGTTCAAATATTAGACAAAAGCAAAAACTTAATAAAGGAAAATGTATTATCAACAAAATAGAGTCACAGTGCATTTAAATAAAAAACATTACACAAAGCAAAACCATTGTTAAAATAATAAAGAGGAGTTATTTAACTAACCAGAATAGCTTCTTCTCCAGGAAAATTTATTGGAAATGGTCAGACACAAAAGAGTTGATTTCTTTAGGGCAATGCCCTACAAAAGGCCCTTTTAAGGGCTATTGGTAGTATATTATAGATTAGGGTTCTTTTATTTTGGGTAGGTTTTTTTGTTTTTTTTTAAACAGGGTATAAGCATAGGAATAATTTTTATCATTTTGCATAATTCGTTTGTTATTTTGTGTAATGTGTGGATTTTTTTATTTTTAGAATAGCCATTTTTTTATTTTTAATGAGCAGCAAAAGAGTTGAATGCCCATAAAAGGTGGGTGTTTTTTTTTTAAATAGGGTATTAAAACAGGAATAATTGTTATGGTTTTGGATAATTTTTGGCTAGATTACGAGTTGTGCGTTATGAGGGGTGCGTTGCTAACTTGCATTTTATTCTCACCGCTCACTTACCTGCAGCGCTTGTATTACGGGTTTTTATTAACCTGGCGTTAAAATGCTAGAAGTGAGCGTAATGCAAAATTGTGCTCCACACTGCACTCCAATACCAGCGCTGCTTAAATGAGCGGTGAGCTGGTTATACGTGCTTGTGCACGATTTCCCCGTAGACATCAATGGGGAGAGCCAGCTGAGAAAAAGTCTAACACCTGCCAAAAAGCAGCGTAAAACTCAGTAATGCAGCCCCATTGATTCCTATGGGGAAACAAAATTTATTTACAACATGAACCCCAAGTCTAACCACCCCTAATCTTACACTTATTAACCCCTAATCTGCCGTCCCGACATCGCCGCCACCTGCATTATACTTACTAACCCCTAATCTGCTGCCCCAACATCGCCGCCACCTACATTATACTTATTAATCCCTAATTTGTTGCCCCCAACATCGCTGACACCTACATTATATTTATTATTCCCTAATCTGCTGCCCCAAACATCGCCGACACCTACATTATATTTATTAACCCCTAATCTGCCGTCCCCAACGTCGCCGCCACAATTCTAAATTTATTAACCCCTAAACCTAACTCTAACCCTAACACCCCCTAACTTAAATATAATTAAAATAAATCTAAATAAAATTACTATCATTAACTAAATTATTCCTATTTAAAACTAAATACTTACCTGTAAAATAAACCCTAAGATAGCTACAATATAACTAATAGTTACATTGTATCTAGCTTAGGGTTTATTTTTATTTTACAGGCAAGTTTGTATTTACTTTAACTAGGTAAAATAGTTACTAAATAGTTATTAACTATTTACTTACTTCCTAGCTAAACTAAATAAAAATTTACCTGTAAAATAAAACCTAACCTAACAGCCAATAGAATGCGAACTCAATCCTACTGGCTGATTGGATCAGCCAATAGGATTGAAGTTCAATCCTATTGGCTGATTGCACCAGCCAATATGATTTTTTCTACCTTAATTCCGATTGGCTGATAGAATTCTATAAGCCAATTGGAATCTAAGGGACGCCATCTTGGATGACATCACTTAAAGGTACCTTCATTCCGAAGAAGACGTCGATTGAAGAGGATGCTCTGCGCCCGATGTCTTGAAGATGGAGCCGCTCCGCGTCGGAAGGATGAAGATAGAAGATACCGTCTGGGTGAAGACTTCTGCCCTTTTAAGGCCCTTTTAAGTGCTATTGATAGTTTAGTTTAGGGGTTTTTTTTTATTTTTTGGGTTTTTTTTTATTTTGATTGGGCTCTTAGATTAGGTTTAATTAGTTTAAATATCTTGTAATTTGTTTTTTATTTTATGTAATTTAGTGGGGTTTTTTTGTAATTTAGCTAATTGTATTTAATTTATTTAATTGTATTTAATTTAGGTAAGTTATATAATTGTAGTGTAGTGTTAGGTGTTAGTATAACTTAGGTTAGGTTTTATTTTACAGGTAAATTTGTATTTATTTTAGCTAGGTAGTTAGTAAATATTTAATAACTATTTAGTAACTATTTTACCTAGTTAAAATAAATACAAACTTGCCTGTAAAATAAAAATAAACCCTAAGATAGCTACAATGTTACTATTAGTTAATTTGTAGCTAGTTTAGGGTTTATTTTACAGGTATGTATTTAGTTTTAAATAGGAATAATTTAGTTAATGATATTAATTTTATTTAGATTTATTTAAATTATATTAAAGTTAGGGGGTGTTAGGGTTAGATTTAGGTTTAAAGGGTTAATAAATTTATAATAGTGGTGGTGACATTGGGGGGCAGATTAGGGGTTAATAAGTATAATGTAGGTGGCAGCGATGTTAGGGGTGGCAGATTAGGGGTTAATAGTATTGAACTAGTGTTTGCGAGGCAGGAGTGCGGCGGTTTAGGGGTTAAAATGTTTATTCTAGTGGTGGTGATGTCCGTAGCAGCAGATTAGGAGTTAATAATTTTATTTTAGTGTTTACGATTAGGGAGGGCCACTGTTTAGGGGTTGATAGTTATTTTATGGGTGTTAGTGTACTTTTTAACATTTTAGTTATGAGTTTTATGCTACGGCTTTGTAGCGTAAAACTCATAACTACTGACTTTAAAATGCGTTATGAATTTTGGCGGTAGAGGCTGTACTGCTAACTTTTTGGCCTCCCGGGACAAACTCATAATACCAGCGCTATGGAAGTCCCATAGAAAAAAGCCTTTACGAAATTTACGTAAGTTGGTTTGCGGTAAGGCCAAAAAAGTGTGCGGTACGCCTATACCTGCAAGACTCGTAATACCAGCGGGCGTAAAAAAGCAGTGTTAGGACCTATCGCTGATTTTTTTACCTTAATGCACAACTCGTAATCTAGTCGTTGTTTATTTTTTGTAATGGTATTTTTTTATTTGTTTTTATTTTAGTGTTTTTTATTTTTTGTAATGGTAGTTTTTTTATTTGTTTTTATTTTAGTGTTTTTTATTTTTTGGAATGGTAGTTTTTTATTTTTGCTATGTCAGTTGTTTTTTTTTTTTGTAATGTTAGGTTTTAGTGTAAGGCAGCTTAGGTTTTACTCCTATGTCAGATGAGTATATTAAAAAAACTGTGCTTACATTGGGAGCCTTACTAAAGCAGTTTTTCTTTGTTATAACAGTTACTAAGTTGCTTGATAGCTAAATACTATCTGTAAGGCAAACAAAACATAAAGGGCAAGTGGAGCACTAAATTATTGCACACCCGCAAACTGGCAAATTTGCATGTTTGCGGGTGCACAATAATTAGCCAGCCATTAATAGAGGCGAGGTCGCGTTTGCATTGCACCTAACTTGTAATTCCAGCACACATTCGCAAAAGCAATATATTGTGCTCCATTTATAATCTGGACCATAATATCACTCAAGCAAAATACATATTGCCTCCATTTATGCTCTCACATTGCATGATGATGGTTAATTCATGTTTGCATTGCATTTCTGAGTACATTGAGATAAGTAGGTTGCAGTAGCACAATGTCATGTGAAGGCAAAAACTAAAAATTATATTTTCCTTCTTTCCCTTTTGCACTATTTACTTCTAAACCACCATAATACCCATTGCATTTCATTCATCAATCATCACAATCCACAATTCCATAACCTCAGCTAAAATGCTTAACTACTATTAACCACTAAACCATCAAAATCCCCATCACAATAACCCCTCTGTTAAAAAGAACTAGCAACTATTTAACCTCAACTGCGAGAAGTCATTACTAAAAATCTCCCAACTATTAGCCTCCTAACCATCAGACCCCCATCACAAAAAAATCCACTAACTTCTAATCCTCCAGATCCTAAATGTACTGTTAACCCCCCAACTTCCTGTCACCAATCACAATCATAATCACAATCCTCCACTTTTAACCCTATAACCCCAGACACTAACAGGGGTTTTAAATCCCATAAACCCTAAGGACCTCTATTTTTAACCGCAACCACAATATACACCCTAACATAAAGTAACCCTGACTCTAAGCCTCCCATCTTAAAGGACCAGTCTACACTAGAATGTTTATTGTTTAAAAAGATAAATAATCCCTCAGAATAATACACCCTTATTTCAGTTGTTTTGACAGATGTTCACTATAGCCAATTAATGCTGACTCATAAATAACTCCATGGGAGTGAGCACAACGTTATCTATTTGGCACATGTGAGCTAGCACTGTCTAACTGGAAAAAAAACCTGTCAAAATGCACTGAGATAAGATGCAGCATTCAAAGGCTTAGAAATTAGCACATGAGCCTACCTAGGTTTAGCTGTCAATAAATAATAAGAAGCGAACAAAGCAAATTTCATGATAAAGTTAAATTGGAAAGTTGTTTAAAATTACATGCCCTATCTGAATCATGAAAGCTTAATTTTGACTAGACTGTCTCTTTAACTGAACTTACCTAGCCTATGACCCACCCAAAGATGAAGGAAGATAGAAGACATCCGCCAGTATGAAGATGAACTGCAGCTGCAAGTCCAAATTAACTTTGGCAATTACAATCTTTGGGTTTTATTGGAAGGCTTTTTTTTTTTTTTTTTACAATAGCTTTTTTTTTTTTGCTTTTTCTTTTTGGGCAGCAAAAGAGCTAAATGCTCTTCTAAGTGCAATCCCCAACCAAAGGGCAATTTTTAGATAGCTTTTTTTTTGGCAGGTGGGGGTTTCTTGTATTGTAGAATGGGCTAGTATTTTGTTTGTGAAAAAGAACTTAATCACTTAAAGGCAATGCCCTACAAAAAGCTCTTCTAAGGGCTATTGCTATAGTTTAGTTTAGTTAGTATAGGGTTGTTTATTTTCTTTTTTATTTTAAGTGTGACTTTATTGTTAGAATAGGCATATCTGTTTCTTTTTTCATCATTTTTTTTTACTGTAATGGTAGTTATTGTGTTCTGTAATGGTAGCTTTTTTCATGTAATATTAGGTTTTTTTCTTTTTTCAGGTAATGTCATTTTTTTCTCCAGGTAAATGTACCGGCATTTGTTTTTTTTTGTAATGTTAGTTGTTTGATAACTTAGAGGATGTTAGGTTTGAGGGTTAGCTGGATAGGGGTTTTAAATGTTAGTGGGTATTTTGTGATGGGGTAAGGGTTGTAGTGGTTTAGAGGTTAATAGGGTTGAGGGGTATTTGTGTGATCTGGGTTGTTGCGGTTTAGGGTTTAATAGTGTAGTCTGGTATTTTGTGATGAGGGTTGTGGCATTTTTGGGGTTAATAATGTAGAGGAGTATTTTGCATAGGGGTTGTGGTAGTTTAGGGGTTAATAGTGTAGAGGGGTATTTTGTGATGGGGTTTGTGGTAGTATAGGGGTTAATAGTGTAGTGGTGTACTTTGCGGTGGGGGTTGTGGCATTTTAGGGGTTAATAGTATAGCGAGGTATTTTGCATTTGGGTTGTGGCAGTTTAGGGGTTAATAGTATAGAGGGGTATTTTGTGTTGGGGTTGTGGTGGCTTAGGGGTTAATAGTGTAGCAGGGTATTTTGCGGTGGGGGTTGTATCGGTTTAGGGGTTAATAGTGTAGTTGGGTAGTTTGCGATGTGGGGGTGTGTCGGTTTAGGGGTTAATAGAATTTGAACACATTGGGTAAACTAATGACAAGAGTAATATATGTGCAGCTACCAATCAGCAGCAGCTAGCTCCCAGTAATTTATTGCTGCTCCTGAGCCTAAAGAGGCATGTTTTTCACCAAATGATACCAAGAGATGCTCTGTCTGATTTATAAATGTTTAATTTTTACTTTTTTGTCCCTTTAGAGTGACATTCAACTGCTGGGTACAGTTACAGCTCTGTTCAAATCTATTCTCTTATTAAACCCTTCAGAAGTGCTGGTTAGTAAAGTTCTGTATATCCACCCTATATAATCTTCTAATTTAAAGACACAATCAAGTCAAAATTAATCTTTCATGGTTCAAATAGAGCATGCAATTTGAAAGAACTTTTCAATGTGCTTTTATCATCAAATTTGCTTTGCTCTCTTGGTATTCTTTGTTGAAAGCTAAACCTAGGTAGACTTAAACTGATTTATATTCTTTTGAAGGCCGCCTCTTATATCAGTGCATTTTGACATTTTATATATATATATATATATATATATATATATATATATATATATATATATATCGATATATTAATATATTTATTTTTGCAATCTTAAATTATCAATATTAGACAAAAACAGCACAGAAACATTATATAGTATAAATATAAGCTAAATAGTAACCTAAAAAACGCTTTTTTAATAATCAAAACATGGCGGCGTAAATATTTATAGGGATGTACTTTGATAAATAGGGCGTAAATAGGGAGTAAATGCTTTTTTCGACAGGTGAAATTTATCATTATTACACCACAGCTCGCCTGCGCAAAGTTATGTCTATTTTTTTGATGAATTCAGGCGCACATGTGCACTTCTCCGTAGGGGAGCTGGGGTGCAGTTACAGGCGAAGCACATACAGAGTTCGCCTAGCCTTTTGATAAATCTAGCCCTATGTCTTCTGTTATGTGATGTCACAATCTGTCCACCAATCATGAAGCACAGAATCAGCACATGCCCACACCACAGCCACACACAGCGCAGATAGGCTGTATGAGGGGCGGCTCTGGATGCTTCATCATGATTGGTGAATAGCAGGCAATATGCCTGTATTTAAAAAGGTGGCATTTGGGGCTTCTGCTTGTTACTATTCACATTGTAAAAGGCCATTACTTGGGCCGAAACTAGTTTGTGTATTCTATATGTAATATTGCATGTTTTTTCACTCCTGGCACCTGATGCCGACGACTACAGCTATCGGCCAGGAAACAGGGGGTTGAATGCATGCGCTTTTTATCTCGCTTTATTATTACTTTGTTTGGTGGGGTTTCTTTTATTATATAGAGGTTGTTTCCTAATTTTTACATTTAATTATTAAAAGTTATTTTTAAATTCCTTACTACTTAGACTAGGAAAGAGTGCTCATTAAACCCTAAACCTTTATTCTTTACTTATATTGTTAAATTCTTTTTTTTAGGGGTAGCACCGGACTGTTATGTTTAGCTCAGTCTTTTTTCCAGGGTCACTGGGTCCTAGTGCCAGTACCATTTTCATATTATTAGTATAGTGATGAAGAACATGCTGTTGAAAACTGTTGATAAGCATAATTTTTTCGTTTTTCAACCTTGTGAAAACCCAATTGCAGCTCAATGGAAACAAGCCCTGAATCATCAATTACTTCATAACTGAACTTACCTGATAATTGCTTATAGAAAACATATGTGTACCAAGTAGGGATGGGCGAATGTGTACATTTCCGAATTTGAATGTTAGAACGAATGTTATTACCGAAATTCGAATTATAGATCCTAATGTTGATAAGTTCAAATATTCTTAAAAATTCTATAATCGAATGCTATTTAGTTTTCGAATGTCACTATTGAATTTGAATGTTTATAATTATATCGAATGTCCACATTCAAAATTTTGAATTTAACATTCTATTTAACAAATACTATTTTGAAGTTCAATAGTTCATGTGGTAGGGAGGGAATCTAGTAAATTGATACATAATAGATACAAATATATCATTTTGAATGTTTCTATATAGAATATTGCATAATTCGAATATTACATTTAAAGAAAGCATTAGAAATACTATTACAAATATACATTCAAATTTTTCTAAACAAATATTTTCGAATGTAATCGTAAAATTCAAAACCGAACATTCGAAAATCGAATGTTAGAATGTTATGTGAACATTAGAAATTTGATTCGACTGAACAAATGTGTTAAAATTCATTTCATTTTTCGAATGTTGCAAAACATTCGCCCATCCCTAGTACCAAGCGCCCACTTTTCAGTGATATCAGCATAAATTATTTTTTTTGGCATTAAAGGTACACTGTCTCTTTTGTCTTATGAGCATAAACTATAATATAGCTTCTCTTCA
Organism: Bombina bombina; assembly: GCF_027579735.1. Classification (NCBI taxonomy): domain Eukaryota; kingdom Metazoa; phylum Chordata; class Amphibia; order Anura; family Bombinatoridae; genus Bombina; species Bombina bombina. The sequence continues at coordinate 510,942,046 of NC_069499.1, read as the reverse complement.
AGGAATCCAATCCAGTAATGACTAGTACAGTCATATTCTAGTTTAAGATGATGCAAGTGCACAAAATGTTTCAATGTTTGTTTGTTTTTACAGATGGAAAGAAAAACTCATATTACTTATTGAGGAGTCACATAGGAAAGGATTCAATTAATGATGGTCCATATGAAGCATGGGTGTTTATGACAGATGTTTTGGAGTTAAAGGGATATGAAATAAAAAATGACCCTTTCATGATTTATTATAGAACATGACTTTTCAATGTACCTAGTATATAGTATCAGTAAGGAGTAAGACTTTGAATAATGTAAGCAGGGGATGTATTGACCACGCAAAAGGATTTGAGAATTCTAGAAATGTTCTTCGTGCAATGTGCACAAATGTTTGCAGTTTAGTAAATAATTTATCTGAACTCACTGCAAAATGATTCAATATAAGTTGGATTTGGTAGCTTTAACAGAGACATTGAACAATGACTCTCATGACTGGGAAACAAACATTCCTGGTTACATTTTGTTCAAAAAATAGAGTAGGAAAAAAGAGAGGGCAGTGGCTCTGTACATGAAAGTAAATATTAAAGTAACTGAAATTGTAGAAAACAATGTCAATGTAGAAAGTGTTTGGGTAACTATAGAAACTGAAAGGAAACAGGTGTTAAGAATGGGGCAGTATATAGAGGCCTCCATTACAGGATGAAGCATAAGATCAACTATTAATTGATGAAATAGCCAAAATTACAATGAAGGGCAAGGCTATAGTAGTGGGGGAATTTAATATGCCTGATGTAGACAGGTAAATACCAGTTGCTAAATTAACTAAAAGTAACTATATTCTGGAATCTTTACAAGGGGAATCTCTTGAACAACTAGTAAAATAACCAACACGTAAGGGAACTATATTAGATTTTGTACTTACAAACAGTGATATAGTAAGAAATATACAATAATATGTCTGCACTAGGCTTAACAACTAATAAAAGTCTCTGATACATTTATCTTTCTCACAAATAAATATATAGTATTTAAAAATGTTCATAAAATGAGGGCGCTAAAAAGCTAAATATATTACACACATTTATTCAAATGACATTGCATACAAAACGTTAAATCACAGTCAAATGTAAAAAAAAATCTTTGTAGGGACATCTCCCAAATCAAGTTTACCATCTAATATAAAATCAATTAAAAGTCAATGTATAACCAATGGGAAGAATTCCTGAATGTAATCCTTATTCAAAAGTGGTCCTTTAAAACATATGATATAGCAGTGTAGGTACACTTCCACTTTATGCCATTAAAAGTGACTTGTAATGTCCGAGCGTACTTGGTCTGGTATTATCCCCAATTGCAATCTCTAATTTTGCACAAGACTCTGGTTACATCTGGATCTCCACTCATTACTTCCCTAAGTTTAGGAAATCACAGATCTTTTACCGGTAATTGGCTGACAGGTCGCTGCTGTGGTCTTCCTTATTCCTCTCACCTCAGCTTTGTTTCACCTGGCGTTTTGGGTATACACAGGTCAGATGATGTGACGAAGCCCTTGAAGTTTACTTGGCCCGCACTTCCTTGTACTACTACACGGGGGTAATTTTTGAAAATAAAAACCCAGTTCCTTTTTAGGCTGCAGCCTCTCTCTCACTACAGCGTAATGCAAAAAATGTTGTGGAAATGTATATTTACATGTGTATTTTTCGTTCATAATTTGTTCAAAACTATTTTTCCTTTCATTTTTATATGTTTATTTCTTACACTATATATGTCTTGAATCAGAGCAAGAATAAGTACTCGTTTTACACGTGATGTGAAGCATTAGTAAGAAATAAGAATATTTTATTAAAATGTTAGTTCAGAGATTTAGATAATAACTTTGTTAAAGGAACATGAAATCCAATTTGTTTTCTTTCACGATTCAGATAGTTCTTACAATTTTATACAACTTTCCAATTTACTTCTATTATTTAATTAGCTTCACTCACTACTGGGAGTTAGCTGAAAGCTAATGAAAAGATGCGTATATGTGCAGCCACCAATCAGCAGCGTCTACCTACCTAGGTAAACTTTTTCAGCAAAGGATACAAAGAGAAATAATTAAATTAGAGAATTGAAATAAATGGGAAAGTTATTTAAAGTGACACGCTCTATCTGAACCATGAAAGAAAGAAAAAATTCATATCCCTTTGAATATTTTAAGAAGAACATAACATTTTAAGATCATTTTCATTGAGTTGTAAAAATTTAAAGATTTTGACATATTTAAATAAAAGTTTGTAGTCCCTCTTCTAAATGTCATATTGCACTGACCACATTCAACCATGATTGCCACAGTTCTTTAAAAAGATTTTGTATATTTTGCTGATTATGCTCAGTTGTGTGCTTTAATTTTCATCTATAAAAAACAAAAAAGACAAATTAGTGTGATTCAAATACTTATAAATATAAAATTGTTAAACATTAAAATGATGTTATCTTACTTTCAATTTCCCTTCCTTCTGCTTCTGTCATTGATATATTTAAAAGATCAGTAAATACAGTAGATGTGCATAATCAACAAATGCATGATAAAAAGACAATGCAATAGCACTTAGGGGTAGATTTATTAAGCAGCGGATGCTGCTTTCTAGGCCTGTAGTTTCTGGCTCGCCAGAAATGTAAGTTAAGAAGCAGCAGGATGATTGACACCCCCTGCTAGCGGCCGATTGGCCACTGGTATGTAGGGGGCGGCATTGCACAAGCATTTCACAGCTACAGAGAATCATGTATGCCCGGCACTTGATAAATATACCCCATAGTCTTAAAGGGACAGTATACACTTATTTTCATATAACTGCATGAAATAGACACTATTATAAAGAATAAGATGCACAGATACTGATATAAAAATCCAGTATAAAACTGTTTAAAATTTACTTAGAAGCTCTCAGTTTAGCTCTGTTGAAAAGGTAGCTGGAAAGTCCACTGCAAGTGGGAAATAAGACACCCCCCCTCCCAGGGCCGGATTGGCCTACCAGGATACCAGGAGATTTCCCGGTGGGCTGTGGCAGGTGGGGCTGGAAAGCTACAATATAAAGTGGTGATTAATGGATGCAATTGGGTTGTGGGGTGCCTAAATAACATCAATCTGATATTTGTATTTAATGCAAAGTATTATAATTTAATTCTAAAATAAATATTGGGGAAGGAGTATCCCATTAATCCCCTTTGATAAAAATGGGGCATGTGTATTCTACATACTCAACGAATAATAGGGCTGGTCTTTATATTTTTCCAGGGCTGCTTTTTATTCCCAGTCCGGCCCTGCCCTCTCCCCCTTCTTTTGCATATGAAAAGACCCTTTACACAAACAGGAGCAAGCTGGAGTAGGTAGCTGATGGTATTCTCATAACACTTTGGGGCTTGGTTAGGAGTCTGAAAACCAGAGCAATGTTATTTAAAAATAAGCAAAACTATAAAAAAAATTAAAAAAAAAACAACTTTATGGGCTATATAAATAGATCATCTGCAAAACATTTATGCAAAGAAAAAAAATATTGTATAATGTCCCTTTAACTTCAAATGAGTAGTAGATTTTTTTCTGACAAAATGCAAATTTATGTCTATTTCCACTCCCCCTGTATCATGTGACAGCCATAAGCCAATCACAAATGCATATATGTATATTTTGTGAATTCTTGCACATGCTCAGTAGGAGCTGGTGACTCAAAAAGTGTAAATATAAAATGACTGTGCACATTTTGTTACTGGAACTTAATTGGAAAGTTGTTTCAAATTGCTGCTCTATCTGCATCATGAAAGTTTGATTTTGACTTGAGTGTCCCTTTAAGGCTTCATTATCCAAAAGCAATGATTCCTCAGCTAACACAGAAGAAGCACAAACATAGATCATTGTTATGATGAGGAATATGTGACAAGAACAATATTATCAACATCAATGTTGTAGACTGTTATGACCACATGATGCAAACTTTTTCAAACATTTGTTGAGGACAGGCAAAAATTACAGTAGCCAGAAGCATGAATTAACTGTTTTAAAAGTCCCTTTGTAATGTTAAAGGCTGCAAACATTGTGTTGGAATAGATAATTACCAGGCATATTGTCATGGACCTCTGAATGTTCTTTTTGATATTGTATGGTACAACACATCTCATAGGCCTTACAGTAGCTGTTCCAACAAGTTCTGGTTCATCCATTAGACTAATAGGGAGAGGTGGTGATTTACAATTACTGATAGGTGTTGAATATGTAATTGGCTGAACATACCATTGGACTTTTTATATTTGTCTTCTTCTTTTTGATAAAACCGTGAACAAATATAAATGTACCTGTATTACAACATTAAATACATGTTTTTTGTTTTCTTGAATGTTATTTATCATATCATTTAATGGAGGTTTGATTATGTTGTAAATAAATCAAATTATTTAAAAAGTTACATATACATGCAGATATGTATTAATACTGTATATCTTTCTGTTCTCTTTCTCACTACTTCTTGCATGTATTTCATTCTCTACTCTCACTACTTTTGCATGTATTTAGTTTTCCTCTATCACTACCTTTGCATGTATTTAATTCTCCTCTCTCACTACTTTTGCATGTACTTATTTCTCCTGTCTCACTACTTTTGCATGTATTTAATTCTTCTCTCTCACTACTTTTGCATGTACTTATTTCTCCTGTCTCACTACTTTTGCATGTATTTAATTCTCCTCTCTCACTACTTTTGCATGTACTTATTTCTCCTGTCTCACTACTTTTGCATGTATTTAATTCTTCTCTCTCACTACTTTTGCATGTACTTATTTCTCCTGTCTCACTACCTTTGCATGTATTTAATTCTCCTCTCTCACTACTTTTGCATGTACTTATTTCTCCTGTCTCACTACGTTTGCATGTATTTAATTCTCCTCTCTCACTACTTTTGCATGTACTTATTTCTCCTGTCTCACTACTTTTGCATGTATTTAATTCTCCTCTCTCACTACTTTTGCATGTACTTATTTCTCCTGTCTCACTACTTTTGCATGTATTTAATTCTTCTCTCTCACTACTTTTGCATGTACTTATTTCTCCTGTCTCACTACTTTTGCATGTATTTAATTCTCCTCTCTTACTACTCTTGCATGTACTTATTTCTCCTGTCTCACTACCTTTGCATGTATTTAATTCTCCTCTCTCACTACTTTTGCGTGTACTTATTTCTCCTGTCTCACTACTTTTGCATGTATTTAATTCTCCTCTCTCACTACTTTTGCATGTACTTATTACTCCTGTCTCACTACTTTTGCATGTATTTAGTTTTCCTCTCTCACTACTTTTGCATGTATTTAGTTTTTCTCTATCACTACTTTTGCATGTATTTAATTCTCCTGTCTCACTACTTTTGCATGTACTTATTTCTCATCTCTCACTACTTTCGCATGTATTTAGTTCTTCTTTTTCACTACTTTTGCATGTATTTAACTCTCTTGTCTCACTACTTTTGCATGCGTTTAATTCTCACTACTTTTGCATGTATTTAATTCTCCTGTCTCACTACTTTTGCATGCATTTAATTCTCCTCACTACTTTTGCATGTATTTAGTTCTCCTCTCACTACTTTTGCATGTATTTAAATCTCCTCTTTTCCTCTATATTTTTTTATAAGGTATATTGTAGACTTGCTATTTAGCTGTTAGTTTTGTTTTAATTATTATCAATATATGTGTCTTAGTTAGGGCCAGATTACAAGTGGAGCGCTAAATATCGCTTGCACACAAGCAATATTAGCGATCCACTGTGTAATATCAGTGCACGATAATGTGCGCTGGTATTAAAGCTTAAGCACAATGCATTGCTAGGAAGCATTGTCCTTATGAGGGCGCACTTTCATAGGCTCCAATGGAAGCCTTGTTCTGATGCCGTCAGAGAGCTCTCTTCCATTGAGCCGTTAAAAATGGAGCCGTAAGCTACCGAAGCGGCTGGCAGCTAAAAGTAATTTACGGCTCCATTTAGTACCAGGTTTCCATTCAAAACTATAGCGTGTTGCGCGCAATCACTATTTTCGACTGTACGTAAATTTGCGCTGCCAACCGATGTCGGATTCAACGAAAAGCGTGCCATAACAAGTGCATTGCCATGGTAATCTGACCTCTTTCTATAAGAATAATGGTTTGCACCTGCGCTCTTTACCTGTGATCGCCTCTAGAGAGAAAGACACAGGAGCTAGTTGCGCTGGTAGGAGTTTGGTGGTTTGAGAGTTGTTTGAGAGTTAGTGGAGAGTTTGATATTTTATTTTCATATATTCTTATTGTAGGCCTCATATAATATTAGGAACACAAACACACATCCGTGCATTAGTTAATTAACACACATTTGTTTATACACACAAACACACACACACACACATGCACACACTTTTATTTGATACAAACACATTCAGATTTATTTTTCATTCCATTAACCCCCATATCCCCACTTCCCATACCTGAGGTTTGGGTGGAGGATTTGTCCTTCCTCAAACCCTGGCAGAGGAGGGAAGGAGAGAGGGTGGAAGAGTGGAGGTGGGAGGAGAGAAGATGAGTCTGCCTCAACTAGGCACACAAAGAAAAGGGAAAGTGGGACAGACTGTGGCAAGTGGGAGTGGAGCTGGTGGTAGCCTTTCACAGCCTTCAGGGACAGAGGAAGGAGAGAGCGATGGTCCCCAGTCACAGGAGGGAGAGTCTGTGTCTGCTTGCCCTTCAGGTGTGAAGGGCAGGCTAAGAGAGGAGAGGTACTTCGACAAGGAGAAGGAGGCTCTGGTTGAAGCCTACTTGGAAAGGGCACCTAAGCTGGAGAACCCTAACCTGAGGGCCAGTGTCCGGAATAAATTGTGGGAGGAGATACGAGTGGGAGGAGATATGAGTGGCAGTCAGAGACTGAGAGATAGGGGGTACCCCAGGAAAACTATAGTTTCAGCCAGAAAGCAAATAGAATGTAAACAGAAAATTAACCTACTACAGGGTTCCAAAAAGGATAATACAAAATCATTTAAAGGTGTTAATTTTGTAACAAGTTACAGTTCACAGTTTCCTCAGATAGCGAAAATAGTTAAGAAACATTTTCCCATTCTAGCTGCAGACGACAAAATGACAGATCTTGTCAAACAGGGACTTAGATGTAGTTCTAGAAAGTGTCCAACCATAGGATCCATTTTATCGCCTACCCAATTAAGACAGGAACAATCCACTAACAGTTCCTGGCTCACTAGCACAGGAATGTATGGTTGTGGTCACAGGAAATGTAGACCATGTGAACCCTCAAATGGGGTGGTGATCTGGATAAACTCCTAGCTAAGAGAGAGATATTTTGGATGTTCAAATTGAGAACAAGGTACCCAGAGGGCCTTAACTCGAGATATGACATTATCAACTATTAGGAGTAATCTTAGATTTTGTATAATCTCCCTCCAATTGCTTCAATATTTTTATATCTACATTCTGAGCTACTTATTATTGAGTAGTGGGTTCTAATGATTATTCACATAGTTTACTGCTTGTACGTTTAGTGGACGGTTCCAAAAGTTTTTCCAAAAAAGTTTATCTGAACTCTCACTATAATTAATTAAAATTATTTAAAAATTCAGCTTACTCTGTCAAGTCAGGGTGTATAGCTAGGTATACTTTCAATTCCGGTGTACTTTAGAAGTGTTTACTAACTCTCCTACTCTATTTTATAAACAGGACTCACATAGAGTAACTAGGAGATTTAAGTACATATTTTCCTATGTCTAATACATTTTTTGACAGGATTGCTCAAAGTTAACATGTCTTTGTCAATATAGTCATGATTTACAATGTTTATGTATGTACATTTTGAATGATCCCATGTTTAGGTATATTTGTGTCAGATGTAGAACATTTAAGGGATACAAATGTAACAGATTACTGATTACATTGTATTAATCTTGTGTATTAATGACTAGAATATGCAGGTTGAACAGGTGTTATGACTGTGATGTACTTTCTGTTAACCAATCAGGGTTTTTTAAATCCTTTTTAAGTCACTAAGGGTTTGCACATGGCAGGCTATGATTATGGCAGATTGCCGAAACGCGTAAGCCGAATGTGCTGCGCATCCTTCAGTCCTTTTTGTATAGGGTGGCTTTGTCATCTTTTTTAAATACTTAAATCAATTTGAGTTTTATTTGAATTTAGAGCGTGGTTTTCCTTTGTTAACATCAGAAATATACATAGCCTTTGTTCTTGAAATATCAATGTAATCATGCACTGTTTAATACAGAATATAGAATGTTCCTATTTTTCATATGGCTATTAATCAATTGTTTTCAAACATCAGTGGAAAACATACCTAGGTAGGTTAAGGACAAGTAATGTTTTACATGGTGCAAAGTCTGATTTGCACATAAACTTAAAGGGATAGTAAACCCAATTTTATTCTTTCATGATTCAGATAGAGCAGCAATTTTAAGCAACTTTCTAATTTACTCCTAGTATCAATATTTATTTGTTCTCTTGCTATCTTTATTTGAAAAAGTAGGAATGTAAGCTTAGTAACTGGCACAATTTTGGTTCAGCACACTGGCTAGTGCTTGTGATTGTTGGCTTCATTTAGCCACCTAATAAGCAAGAGCAACCCAGGTGCTGAACCAAAAATGGCCCGGCTCTTAAGCTCTACATTACTACTTTTCAAATAAAGATACCAAGAGAAGGAAGAAAATATGATAATAGGAGTAAATTAGAAAGTTGCCTAAAATTGCATGCTCTGTCTGAATCATGAAAGTTTAATTTTGACTTTACTGCCCCTTTAAGTGCATCTTAACATAGTTGTAGTAGATACATTCATCATGATTTTTGGAGTGGCTATCTGCTCAAACAGGCAAGGGTCACTTGAAGGCACAATCTTTAAATATACACCTCTGGTTAAATATGTTTAAGTTTTTATAGGAACAATATATATATATATATATATATATATATATATATATATATATATCACTCTATATATCTATAAATAAATATAGATATCTATATATTTTCAAATGTAACATGTTTCATCAGATTAATTAATCATAACAATTTATATTTCAGAATCAGAACATGAGTATGAGTCCTCAACAAGGAGGAGGGGGATGTGATTGAAGCTTGATACTCCTATCTCAGCATGCTTGAAGGGGATGAGCAACAGCCACTGGGCTATGAGGTTGAAAATGTCCTTGCCACATCCCTATATTCATCTGTGAGGACAAATCATCAGATGCATCCTCCACCACCACAGCATCAGATGCATCCTCTACCACCACAGCATCACATGCATCCTACACCACCACAGCATCAGATGCATCCTCCACCACAGTATCAGATGCATACTCCACCACCACAGTTTCAGATGCATCCTCCATCACCACAGCATCAGATGCATCCTCCACCACAGCATCTGTTCTATATGTCACCTCAGCAGCAGATCCAGCATCCTCCCATGACACAACAAATGCAGCCACCACCACAACAACAATCACCACCACCACCCACCAATGTCTGTCCTCAATTGGATAATGAGCCACCCTCACAGTCCCCAAGACTGAGTGACAACAACCCCACAGAGAGCCAGGAATATGTACCGGAGACAACTATGTAGCCACAAGTTCCCCCCATGGAATCCAATATTCCCGCACAGTCCCAGCAGGATGCTCTACTGCGGCTCATTCATAGGGAGCTTAGACTGACCAGACTCCAGCAGCAGCATGATTTCAGGAGGCAACAAAGCCAGATGGACATCCATAATGCCTCAGTCTTCCCCCTGGCAGAGGCAGTGGAGAGGCTTGCAGATAGCCCACAAACTCCCTCCTCACTTGCATCCTCTGTCATCTCCCTGCAAAACCCTGAATCGCATGTTTTAGCCTCCCATTCAGCTGGTGTGTGTCGCACAAGACGCCACACTCCCACCCCAAGTACCTCTCCTCCAAAGGCCAAATCCCGCCGCAGGCATTAATCAATATTTTTCTTTTTAAATTATTTACAGATATATAATATCTATTTTTTTGTATGAAGCACTTTTTTAAGTGTGATTTCCATCTCACAAATATGCATATATTTTTCTAATCCAAATTTGAATATATAGCTCTATATTTTTTTACTAGCTGTTTATTGGCAAAACATTAACAGTTTTATTCATTTTGTTTTCACCTGATGTCAATTAATATGCAGGTGTACATTGTTATTAAATGTATGTGTACTTCTATCGAGAAGATTATGCCATTTAAAGGGACAGACAACACCAGAATTGTTGTTGTTTTAAAAGACAGATAATCCCTTAATTACCAATTCCCCAGTTTTGCATAACCAACACAGTTATAATTATACACGTTTTACCTCTGTAATTACCTTGTGTCTAAGCCTCAGCAGGCTGCCCCCTTATTTCAGTTTTATTGAAAGACTTGCATTTTAGCCAATCAGAGCTGTCTCCATGGTAAATTCACGTGCCTGAGCTCAATGTTATCTATATAAAACACGTGAACTAATGCCCTCTAGTGGTAAAAAACAATCAAAATGCATTTAGATTAGAGGCGGCCTTCAAGGTCTAAGAAATTAGCATATGAACCTCCTAGGTTTAGCTTTCAACTAAGAATACCAAGAGAACAAAGCAAAATTGGTGATAAAAGTAAATTGGAAAGTTGTTTAAAATTACATGCTCTATTTGAAACATGAACGTTTTTTTGGACTTGACTGTCCCTTTAAGAATACTTGAGGATACGTGTCTGAAATCAATACAGTATATGCTAACATTAGTCAACGTGGCATGTGTAAATGTTATGATTAATATTCCACAAGCATATGTTGTTTGCTCCTTCAGATGAAGCTAATAAGGGTTATCCAGTTATAGAAGAGTTGAAAAATAAATACTCCTTCCTGTTGATATGGCAAAATACCTTGCATTCATGCTTATATTCATGTGTGGAATGTAATATTTGAAACCTATATCTATCATGACTAATGCACTCCTTTTTGTCAATAATAATATTAAATATTTAGACTAATTAGAGAAATGCATCTTTATGATATTTAAGCACTGATGTATGCACAACATATATGTAATTGCCACGATATAGAGATGATTAATATACTTTAATTGACATCATATGAACAGACACAGACTCTCCATGGGACCAATGCATAAAGCACTTTTAAATTGTTTCAATAACTCCATGTTAAAGACAATACTTCAAATCTCTTGAAGTATGTAATATTTAGTACTTATGTATTTTGGTTAATATTCTACATATTGCAAATGTATTCTCTGCTTTAGCAGACATGATATTACATATATTTTATAAATATTAGTACTATGCCACATTATACTTTAATGTGTCATTGTTTTTGTATTGAATAAATATGTTCAATGATTTTCACATTGAAAATTACATATGAATGAGGGTAAATCTGTAATAATAAAACTCATCTTCATGATAAAAAACTTATTTCCTTTGACTTATTTTTCTATATTATTTTCTATCAGGTAGCCATGCCATTCAAGTGTGCAATCTCAGGGGATTGTATATATTGATAATCTTTGTTTATTTTAAGGATTATATTATATCTGTATTTGTCTCTTTAAAATAATGATTTGACATATTTCTTAAAGGAATAGTCTATTCAAAATTAATATCATGAATCAGAGCATGCAGTATTAATATACTTAAATATACGCTGTCTACCTTCACCATTCTCAGCTTCTCTCTCACCCTGCATTTTGAAATATCTGTTCTGAGGTTAGGCTAGGAGCTCCATTACATATGCGGCGTCGCCCACAAAAGCCTACACCACCGGTTTTTACACGATTTTGGTATTACATATACGGCGTAGCATAGAAGTTACACGCATATATTTCACCCGTCGACCGTATTTTTTCCTACCATAGATTAAAATAGAACAGCCACGCGATTTGGTATCCTATATGCAGCGTAAGGACTTACGCGCACAGAATTCAGAAAATCTACTCCATTCTCATCTCACCACACATTGCAGGCGCAGCAACCCTTGCACTGACTAAAAAAACAACGTAACTCCCTGAAAGCCTTAACAAACACATACATTTAAGCAGCACCTCAAATAGTTAAAGGGACAGTATACTATGAGATTTGTTTTTTTAAGCTTTATTTGTGTATTTGAAATAGCTGATTTTGTATTTTGAAGCCACAACCTAATCAAATGCATGGAGCTTGTAGGTATAATCATATATCATTGTGTACATAAACTTGCTTATTTACTTTATATTTCTTCTTAAAACAATCAACAATACTTGGAGAGAACATTGTGAAATCATAATTGTATTACCTTTATCTCTTTAGAACCCATTGGGAGTGTAATTTATTCTACTGTTAACACAGCTTGGCATTGATGCTACAATATATAATGGGACAGTCAAGTCCAAAGAAAACCTTCTTGTTTCAGATAGGGCATGTCATTTCAAACAACTTTCCAATTTTATTCTAACACCAATTTTGCTTTGTTCTCTTGGTATTCTTAGTTGAAAGATAAACCTAGGATGGCTCATATGATAATTTCTAAGACCTTGAAGTCCGCCTTTTTGCAATTGTGTCAAACAAATCACAAACAACACAACCTCTCACCTACAGCCTTAAAGCACCTGATAATGCACACCTATCGGTAACATCAGTATTATATATACCCATGTGTCAATTTATATTGTATGTGAGATACATTGATTTACATCTTAGAAGTGAATATTACTATATGTACCCTTCATAAACAACTATTGTGGATGTGAGTTATAGTACAAGAATATGTCATAAACAGGATAATATTACCTGTTGTTATTGCCATTTCCACACAGGTCATATTATATGTTTTAACAATATTAATGTAATAAAAAACACCTTAAATGAATGTGTATGACAATGACATGGTAAATAACAGAGGACAAGGTTTATGGTGAACTATAATTCTATTTATTTTTTTTTTTTTTGGCTTCTTGTATGAGGGAGCTGAGGTGCCTGTAGTGGATTTCCTTGTTTTCCTGGTTTTAGAAGATTCTGGTGTTTCTGCTGGGGTGCTGGCCACAGATAATAGGCTGGAGGCAGTGTCCTGCTGGTGTGCAAAGTGCTCAACCAACACCCAAGAGTTAATTTTGTTCTCTCCATCTATTGTCCATCTATTGTCCATCTCCATCTGCATATCATAAGAACAGAAGAAGTGGACCAAGCGCTACACCCAGGGCCTTAAGCTTACTAACTATATAGCCTCCTAGTAGGCTAACAATATAAAAGTTAAAATGGGGAGAGAGTAAGCGCTAAAAAGCTTAAAAGGCTAGTAAAAAGTACATTTTAATACATATAAAAATTTACAAATGGCAATCAGACGCATGGATCCATGTCTGACTTAACAAAAAAATATATAATAAACAAATCTAAAAATATCTAAAAATATCCAATGGAGTAAAGCATGTGACGCTGACTTAGTGAGCCAGTGATGAGGAGTTAGAAGGACATGTACATTCAATAATATAAACAACCTAAGTGAGTGATTGAGTGCACACAATAGCTGTCAACAAAGAAAAATAGCATTCACAAAAAAGAAAAATAGCATTCACAAAAAATAGTGTTCACAAAAATTGGCGTACATAAAAAATGTTCAAATGTTCAACCGGTTATATGTAAGTGAATCCAGTAGTGTTTCCTCCAAAGTGACGTGTAGAAATATAACGTGAAGTCAATAATAGTAGAATGTAAACGTTGAGTGGGTCAAATTATTGTGGTTCAGCTGCTAGATTAAAAAATTGTAAATCCGTGAGGTGTATAAAAATAAAAATAAAAATAACTTGTGAAAAAATCCACGTGGAAAACTTGAATTCAAATGATAAACAAAGGTCAAAAATCAAAAGACAAAAATCAAAAGACAAAAATATCAAAAGACAAAAATAGAAAATCAGTGATAATATTAAAAAGCACTAAAGATCTAGTGAAAACAAATCCTTAATTCAGATGTTAAAAATCCTTGGTAAGATCCATAACAAACAAATACATTGATAAAATACCTAAAAGGGAACAAAAGAGAAACAAATAGTGCAACACTGTGTATGATATATAATATAGGTAATTAAAACCAAGCTCACCAGTATGCCAACGCGTTTCGGCCTAGACTAGGCCTTTCTCAAGACTATCAGATGTTTAACATCTGAATTAAGGATTTGTTTTCACTAAACCTTTAGTGCTTTTTAATATTATCACTGATTTTCTATTTTTGTCTTTTGATATTTTTGTCTTTTGATTTTTGTCTTTTGATTTTTGACCTTTGTTTATCATTTGAATTCAAGTTTTCCACATGGATTTTTTCACAAGTTATTTTTATTTTTATTTTTATACACCTCACGGATTTACAATTTTTTAATCTAGCAGCTGAACCACAATAATTTGACCCACTCAACGTTTACATTCTACTATTATTGACTTCACGTTATATTTCTACACGTCACTTTGGAGGAAACACTACTGGATTCACTTACATATAACCGGTTGAACATTTGAACATTTTTTATGTACGCCAATTTTTGTGAACACTATTTTTTGTGAATGCTATTTTTCTTTTTTGTGAATGCTATTTTTCTTTGTTGACAGCTATTGTGTGCACTCAATCACTCACTTAGGTTGTTTATATTATTGAATGTACATGTCCTTCTAACTCCTCATCACTGGCTCACTAGGTCAGCGTCACATGCTTTACTCCATCTGCATATCAGACAGAATTCACATCATCTGTGACTGCAGCTCTATGCTACGTTGTTGTATCCTCTCTTGCCTCCTGAAGAACCTCTCTTGGCCTCTTTGTGCTTGTTATGAGCCTCCTCTGGAGTGTAATGTATTTCTCACCAAGGGGAGAATACAATGCATCCACAGGCTCTTGAGCAACAGGGCTTCTAATTGCTTGTGGGGCATGTTCACCTGCATCTGCTTGTGCTTGTGGGGCATGTTCACCTGCATCTACTGGTGCTTGTGGGGCATGTTCACCTGCATCTACTGGTGCTTGTGGGGCACGTTCACCTGCATCTACTGGTGCTTGTGGGGCATGTTCACCTGCATCTACTGGTGCTCGTGGGGCATGTTCACCTGCATCTATTGGTGCTTGTGGGGCAGGTTCACCTGCATCTGCTGTTGCTCGTAGGGCAGGTTCAGCTGCATCTGATGGTGCTTGATGTGCAGCTGTAGTTTTGGATATATTTTCACCTGCAGATGGTGGAGCTCGTCCCATGGATGAGGATGGGGGAGGTCGTCCCATGGATGAGGATGGGGGAGGTCGTCCCATGGATGAGGATGAGGGAGCTCTCATGGTTGATTGATAGTCCCACTGATGACCAGTGTGTGACCACTCAGTCTCTCCAATTGGCACTTCTTGTGACATAGTCTGTGGGTAAAATCCATCACTGACATGAGATTGTGTTGTGGAGGGGGTAAATACATGGACCCTTTGTGGCTGTCTTGGCTCCCCCTCAAAGCCAAAGTAAGGATATTCCTCTGGCCAGGAATCTTGCCAGGGGTCATATGTCAATTGCGGTGGCATCACTCCCGGGTCCTCAACTGAAGCCATCCAACCATGCTCATGCCTGGGAGCATACTGTTCTTGCGGTTGCCTGAAGGCTGGTGGTGGTGGTGGTGGCATTGATGTTTGCATCCTCATGACAGGAGGTTCTGTGGAGGAGTCAAAGGATGAGAGGGATTAGTACAGTCAGATATATTTCTATGTGGGCATACAATTACATGTGGCTTGTGGCCTGTGTTACTCTGAGACATGTTAGTATTGCACTAATCCACCTCATATCATGAATTGCATTGTGTTAAGTAGCAGTAATAAGTATAATTGTAGATGTTTTTGTTAGTACGCCAAATACCATGCTCCTCATCGTGTACATGAATGTGTTATATTAAAGGATGTTATATCTCAAATACATATAATACTGTCTTTAATGAGCAGTTTGTACGTATATACTTGCTCATGACTTTTATTTCTGATATAAACTATAATTTCTAAACTATAATAAACTATATAATAAACTATATTATAAACAATAATATATGTAGTTACATATCGGAAATTCAAAGACACTGAATGTAGTTAGAATATTTTTCAATTTAAATATATCAGCCTTTATCGTAACATTTAAAAGTAATTATTATAATTATATTATGTATATATGTCAAAGATATCTATACAGTTATCATACATTATATATGCTACATTTAAATTAGAGAGAACTATTGTGCACCTTTAACTATACTGCCAATAAAATCTGTGTGACCTAGTTTAATAATTAAAGTAAACTTTTAATAATTAACCCCTTAATAACTGAGGACGTGCCAGGTACGTCCTACAAAATACGGTCGTCAACGACCAAGGACATGCCTGGCATGTCCTCTGGGGCTTTAAGCGCTGGAAGCAATCGTGATCGCTTCCAGCTGCTTTCAGGGTATTGCAGCAATGCCTCGATATTAAGGCATCCTGCAATACCCTCTGCTAATTACCTGATGCAGAGAGGACCACTCTGTGGCCTTCTCTGCATCGGACAGTGATGGTGCCGATTGTTGGTGGCGTGGTAGGGATAAGAGGGAGGTGCGTGGGTGGCCCATCACTGGAGGGGGTGGGAGGAGGGTGGGAGGGTGTGTGAGAGGGGTGGGAGGGTGTGTGAGAGGGGTGGGAGGGGGTGTGAGAGGGGCGTGAGTGGGCTGGAGCAGGTGGGACCGCGTACACTACGGAAAAAGTGTAAAGTGGGAAGGAGGGAGAGTGGGATAATAGGTAGTAGAAAAATTATCTGGAAGGGATTAGGGTGGTAGGGAAATAAGGGGGCACAGCTACACTACAGAAACAAATGTATATTTATAGATAAAAAAATAAGCAAAAAAATATAAGAAACTGGGTACTGGCAGACAGCTGCCAGTACCTAACATGGTGGCTAATAGGTAGAGATGGGAGGGTTAGAGAGCTGTTTGGGGAGGGGGGGGTCAGTGAGGTTAGGCGGTAAGGGGGGATACTACCCTGCAGAAAATATTTTGAAAAAAACTTTTATTTTTATACTTTCTGCCAGTACTTATGATGGGGTTGACCTTTGGGGGGTGGGGGAGGGAAGAGAGCTGTTTGAGAGGAATAAGGAAGGGATCAGGGGGTGGGATGTGTCAGAAGGCTGGAGACTGATATCTACACTAAAGGTAAAATTAACCATAAAAGCTACCTAATTAACCCCTTCACTGCTGGGCATAATACAAGTGTGGTGCACAGTGGCATTTAGCGGCCTTCTAATTACCAAAAAGCAAAGCCAAAGACATATATGTCTGCTATTTCTGAGCAAAGGGGATTCCAGAGAAGCATTAACAACCATGTGTGCCATAATTCCACAAGCTGTTTGTAAATAATTTCAGTGAGAAACTTAAAGATTGTTAAAAAGTTAACAATTTTTTTTTTATTTGATCGCATTTGGCGTTGAAATGGTGGCATAAAATCTACCAAAATGGGCCTAGATCAATACTTTGTGTTGTCTACTAAAAAATATATATATACATGTTAAGGGTGTTTCAGGGTTTCCAGACAGATATCAGTGTTACAATGTAACTTTTGTTAATTTTGGAAAAAAAAAAATTGTTTGGAAATAGCAAAGTGCTACTTGTACTTATTGCCCTATAACTTGCAAAAAGCAAAGAACATGTAAACATTGGGTATTTCTAAACTCAGGACAACATTTTGAAACTATTTAGCATGGGTGTTTTTTGGTGGTATGATATGATGAAAATAATGGCATATTTAGAAAGTCCATTTTAAGACGAGAAAAATGGTATATAAAATTTGCGGGTACAGTAAATGAGTAAGAGGGAAATTACAGCTAAACACAAAGACAGCAGAAATGTAAAAACAGCCCTGGTCCTTAATGGTAAGAAAATTTAAAAATGATCTGTTCACTAAGGGGTTAAGACATTTCTATACACATACTAAACTTTAATACACAATATTAGAAAATGACACAGGTGTGATAATTAATTGTATATCCTTATAGCGTTGTTTTTTTAGTCGTCAAAGGTCACTATATCTTCTCAAATATTGCCTTTGTGTCCTTTTTATCACAGTTACATTCTTCTCATCATTTCATACATGATGCAGTCCTGTTGTTCTTGCTGTACAGATCTAACTCCACCTTTGCTTTTTGGAAAAAAAATTGTCCATTCAGTAAACTAAAATTACAAGTTCTCCAGCCATGAATGCAGATGGACGTGCTATTTTGGTTGTTGGTAATATGTTCTTTGAAAATGTTTAGTGGGATTTACCAATGACACATCTACAATGAATTTGTAATGTGATGTGAAACTGTTTCTATTTGTTAAATATTTTAGAAAATGTATATAAAATTTTGATATGCTGATTTAATTAATCATGTGACTATGACTTTATAAATAAATATAAAACTGCTGGATAACTGAATAGTTTGTTGGGTGTGATTAGGGAGAGAAAAGTTGCGTTGAAAAGAGAGCACACATTTATCATGGCATCATCTCAGGAGATATTCAATTTACTCCTCAACAAAATTAAATTATAGTCATGAAGGTAAGGAATAATTGTGACTACCTATATGGTAGTAAATCACCGAAAACGCCTGTGGCATTACAATTAAATATGGAGAACCATCAGCAACCAAGTGTCTGCAGAGGAAAGGTTTGCAAAATCTGTAGAACACTGTAGAAAAATGTTCTCTGGTATCAAGAGAATACTAAAAGAAAAACTAGCCTGTGACAAGAGATCTGCTCTTGCCACAGGCAGTGGTCTACCATATGTCGCTGAGCTCTCAGGTTATGAGACTATGCTAATGCAAAAATTAGGGCCTGCTATGACCTGAGATTTAGATGATTTTGATAAGGACACTGACAAATTAACAGTTAATATTGTGTATTATACTTAGCTCATTTAACATAGATTATTATAATTAAATATAATATTGCGTCATATATCACGCATAAAAATATTTTTAAAATGTATTTATAGCCTTTTATAATTTGACCAAATATATAGTACTATAATTCATTTTTTTGATTTAAAATATATTCATCAGATAACATTTATTCCCTTTATTGGGACAACACACAGTTATAACGATTAATTGATAGACTTACTTTTACCATTTAAAGTAAATAAAAAAGTTATGTTTCTTGCTCAATTAAGACAGGGTATGGCTGACATTTAACCCATCTTTTCCACATACACAAGAGACAATTAAGAGGTATTTGAACATGCTGAATATATAATTGTGCATATATGTTAATTAGTTTCCTCTGTCATTGCAAATTAAAAAAATATAGAAACTGCTTAAAACTGTACATATTCAAATTACTCTGTCCCTTTAACTACATGTGAATATACTAGGTTTTTTCAAATAATCTTTTATTTATTTCAGATACTGAACATGCACAATCCAAGTCACGAGAGATTTCACTTGCTCTAAGAGAGGTTCATGGCACTTTATTTAATTAGGAATCCATGGATATACTAAGCTACTTCATGCATGAGCAGGATACTTCAGAGGGGCCTGGATTTATAGGAGGAAAGGTTTCATTTATAAAGGAGAATGTTAGTGTTAGAACAGAGGGAACTAGAAAGGAGGGAAAGGGCTGATCAAGTTAATAGAAACCTTCATACACAATTTGTACCAATGATTCAGGGTACACTGAATCAGTTATTTAAATCCTTTCAACAACGAGGTCCAGAGACACCTCCTTCTTCTCCACCTGCCTCTAAGAGTTGTACACAGTAGTTTGTCAAAATAGTTATCATACTATATAAATATGTATGAATATTTTCAAATATATATTTAATTTATTTATTTTAACATATCCTGTTGAATTTCTATTTTTTTTCTTAACCTAATAAATTTAATTAAAATGATTGTTGTTCAAAGACAATGCAGGGGCTTAATATTATTGATAGGTTTATTAACATTTCCAAAACATGAAAGAGTAAAACTATGTTTGAAATATAGATAGCATTTAAATCACATTTAGAGAGTTTTTAAGTTAATATTTTTTAGACATACAATAAAAAAACAATAAAAAACATTTGTATAAGTTCAAATTAAATATTTTACTTATAACATAATATCCAGAAACCTCTGTAGCAAATAAAAAATGTACATAAAAATGTTTAATGTCCAAATACTGCCTGAAAATACACAGCTCTAGCTTGGAGTCCCCTTGCATTATTTCGCTCTATGGGTGGTTAGTCATTATCTTCATACTCTGCAAAATCTAAAATTTAATTTTCAATGTTTGGTATTCTAATTGCTATATTGTGCAGCATACAACAAAGTAAAAATATCTTAACAACATTTTCTTCTGAGTTATCTAAACACCGGAATCTACTCTTTAAAACTCCAAATGTACTCTCAATGGCACACCTAGTAGATTTGTCAGATTCATTATACTGTATATTTTCATCAGATAAAGGATTGTTGACTGGTGTAAACAACCATGAAAAGCATGAATAGCTAGAATCTCCTGCATGCAATAAATATTATGATTCTTAAATTGGTATCACAGAACACTTGTATGTTGAAGGAAAGATTTTGCCTCCTGTCATGATATACCTCCTCTCTTGCTTTTAGAGGGTGCACAGAAACATGGGTACAATCAATAGCACCCAATATGTTGGGTATGCCAGACATTTTGTAAAAATTATATTTTAAGGTATGATATCCCTGTATTGGGGAAACACACATAACGTGTAAAATGTTGGAGTAAGGCATTCAAAACAGTCTTTAGATGACTTGAGGAAGTTGGCTGACTCATCCCAATCACTATGCTGGTGACCGACTTAAAAGATCCAGGAGCCAGAAAATGAAGAACAGAAAGGAGCTTGAAAATACCAGTTATTGCCCTTGTCAATGCTGTAAGGGGCTTTAGGGAGCCTCTGATTTCACTATACAGTCTTTCTATGGAATTCCTATTGAGACAGAGGGGCCTATTTATTAAAGGTCTTGCGGACCTGATCCGACAGTGCGGATCAGGTCCGCAAGACCTCGCTGAATGTGGAGAGCAATACGCTCTCCGCATTTAACATTGCACCAGCAGCTCACAAGAGCTGCTGGTGCAACGCCGCCCCTGCTGACTCACGGCCAATCGGCCGCCAGCAGGGAGGTGTCAATCAACCCGATCGTACTCGATCGGGTTTATTTCCGGTGATTCTTGTCCGCCTCATCAGAGCAGGCGGACAGGGTTATGGAGCAGCGGCTTTTAGACCGCTGCTTCATAACTGGTGTTTCTGGCGAGTCTGAAACACGGGCCCACAAGCTCCATTCAGAGCTTGATAAATGGGCCCCAGAATCTCTTAATAATCTCCCTTTCACTAAATTCATGAAGACCAATTCTTGGAAGAAGTACTCTGGGCACCCTTATGCATCTTTGTTGATGCTCTTCTATTGCCTGTTGTAGTTCTTCAGTCTGTTGCTGGTTCAGTAATGTCCTTCTTCTGCATCAAAGGAGTATTGTAAATGTAAAGACATTAATCATGTTCATTGTTAATGACTGTATGAGAGGATAAACAGCATATGACTAAACCTTTCTGCATTGATAGACATGCCCTTTTATAGTATAGTAACATCCCTTTGATTCCTATGGCACTTAAACGTGGCGGATTGAAAATCAGGTTCACTGTGTCAATCCAGATGAAAATATACCAGTTGAATGTTTCATAAATTTTAATTTGGTTTAATACAGTTGTATGTAAAGGCTGATTACCAGTAGTACGCTCAAATAACCTGAGCATCAATTTGTATCGAACTAATCTCGCCGGAGCATATGTTACAGCAAATTGTCCTACATTTTACTATGTAAGATACATTGTTAACTTTGGTGTATCAATTTCATGCTTAATTTAATTTGGAATTACATTTAGTTCACAGTTGATGCTAGAAATTGTCCAAAGGAGAGCTACTAAAATGGTACATGGTCTAAAATATAAAATCTACAAAGAAATACACTATGGGGCTGATTTATTAATGTGCGAGGGGACATGATACAATGTAGCGTATCATGTCCACCACTCATCGATAAATGCTGACAGCATACGTTGTCAGCATTTATCATTGCACAAGCAGTTCTTGTGAACTGCTTGTGCAATGCCGCCTGCAGATTTGCGGCCAATCGGCCTCTAGCAGGGGGTGTCAATCAGCCTGATCCTATAGGATCGGGCAGATTGAAGACCGCAGCCTCAGAGCAGATGGACCAGTTATGGAGCAGCAGTTTTTAGACCGCTGCTTCATGACTGCTGTTTCCGGACTGGTGAGCCTGATGGCTTGCGTGGCAACAGGGGCATCAAGCTCTATTTGTAGCTTGATAATTCAACCCCTATGACTTAAATATGTATAGTTTAGAGGAGAGAAGGGAACGATGTAACATAATAGAAACCTCCAAATATATGAAAGGGCTTTTATAAAGTGGAAGCTGAAAGCATTTCGACAAGAAAACAAATGCCAAAACAAAGGGTCACAATCCTAAATTAGAGGGTAACAGATTAAGGAGAAATGTGAGGAAGCATTTTTTTACAGAATGAGTGGTGGATTCATGGAATAAACTTCCAATTGATGTGGTAAACACAAATGGGCCAATTTATCAATGTCTGGGGGACATAATACACTGTAGCGTATGATGTCCGCCAGATGGATGAAGATGGAGCCGCCTGGATGAAGACTTTTCAGCGCCTGAAAGAAGATGGATGTCCAAAGTACTTTTTTTGGGGTTAGTGTTAGTTTTTTTTTTTTAGATTAGGGTCTTTTTATTTTTAAATGGGCTGCAAAAGAGCTGATTGCCCTTTTAAAGGCAATGCCCATAGAAATGCCCCTTTAGGGGCAAAGGGTAGATTAGATTTTTTTTAGTTAGGTTTTTTTTTTATTTTGGGGATTGGGTGGGTGGGGGTTGTAATGTTAGGGGGTAATTTATAATTGTTTAAGGAAAAGAGCTGATTTGTTTAGGGCAATGCCCTACAAAAGGCCCTTTTAAGATTAGGGTTTTTTTTTATTTTGGGGTGGCTTTTTTATTTTTATAGGGGTATTAGATTAGGTAAAAATTTCGTTAATTTTTTTCAGTAATTTTATATTTTTTTAATTCTTGTAATAGATTTTTTCTTTAATTTAATCTCATTTTATTTTTTGTTAATGTAATGTTATAATTTTTATTATTATTTAATTTTTAATGTTAAATTAGAATTTTTTGGGGGGATATTAATAAAATGTATTAGTAAGATAGTCTTTTTTATTTTATGTCGGGGTTAATACATTACATTTAGTTATTGGGGTGGGGGGATGGCGGTTGATAGGTAGATATTGCACATGCGTTAGGTGTTTGTTAATACTTCTAGGCAGTTACGGTAGTTTCATATTCAGCGCAACACTTGCTGCACCTGCCTATGTGTGACGAGGTGAAAGTGGAGAAAAATGTCTCTATTTTTGCCGCCTAAGTCCTTGCGCTGAATATGTGATATGACTTGTGACGCCGGTTCTATATTAGTTTATGGGAGTAAAAATAGTAGGTGTTGGGTAAAATATACACGCCACATTTATATGCGGCACCGTATATTTGATAGCGATATCCAACTAAAAATAGCAGATGACAGCTTTTGCGGGCTATGCCGCATATGTAATCTCGCCCAATGGAAGGAGGTAGCTACCAAACTAGCTATCATAGAACAGCTTTTATGTAGACAAGAATCAATATGGAGGACCCAGAGCAAATGATCCTTCACATTCCCTCACTGCAATTAAAGTGAATCATCAACCTTCCATTACAGTTAAATCTATTCATAACTAAAATGACTGCCCAATTAGCAATTAATCCTAACTGCAATCGTATCCTCACTTCATCAACTCAATTCATGACCCTTTCTCTCCTCTGTTCACCTTGTTTGCTATCCTTTTCTATCCTTTTCCATAAATGTTAACCCTAAGTTCCAAACCATCCCATCACTATACAGAGTTATCTATATGTGCCACCTAGTTCCAGCCGCTATACCCTCTGCATTCTAGTAGACTTTCATACAAGACCCCAATAAAAGCACACTCCTCCTCTACCATTGTTAAATATCATGACCTCTTCAATTTTTACCAAACCATACATAATAATAATGTGAATGTGATCAGGTTGCTAAAATGGAATTGCAATAAAAAAATCTGCTGTTGCTATAAAGCTACTCTGGCATAAAATGTACATAATGTATCATAATTTCTGTATGTAATGGATAAACTGTATATACATGTAAAAGAGTCTAACAAGGCGTAGAAATAGTCTAGCATCTAAAAATTACTTTAATATCATATTTAAATGCTAAGCCTGTGCTCTCGACTACATGAATTTCAGTATGGGAAGAAAGTCAAAAAACCCATCTTGATCCATTTTCTCATGACAGGTTGGATCTATTAATGAAGATAAACATCTGCAGATTTCATCTGATCCTAAGTCGTTATAAAGACCCTAGCCAAGCCAAACCTTTTTCATGTAAGACAAAAAAACACCCTAAAACATCTGGCATTCTTGCAGACTTTTTTGATGTAAATACAAAAATGCATATTTAACTTTACATACGAACCTGAATGTGCCATTATCATATTTATAATAAATAGAATACTATAACTATTATTGCTGCAAAACTTTTTAAAACATATACAAATTGCAAACATTTTAAAGTAATCCTGGTTCCACAATGTTATTTTGAAGATGAATTGAATGTGCATTAGGAGAAATGATAAGAAAAAAATGACATCCCTGGGTTTAGAATTTATATGAAGATGAACAGAACAATTCTTAAAAGGGATATTAACCTCTTAAGGACATATGACGGAATTTTTCCGTCATAAAACAATTGAGCAAACTGAAAGCTGTGTCCTTAAAGGGTTAAACAAAACAAAAAAATACATCAATTGTATAAACAGCAATATTTAAACATGTTAAAAAATATTTTCTGCATAAAACATGTTCAGTTGGTTCTGTTACATCAGTAAAAATTGTTATTGAATCAACAGGAGTTGTCATCCCTAGCTAAAGAGCGCTCACTGGCTAAGAACAGCATAACTCCCAAACAAAAACAGTCCCACAGAATTTGGGATGGTTGGGAGGTCTACTCAACGTAAGGCTCAAGGCAAAAAATTTATGGGAGTGCCAAGATATATCCTGACCGATTGAGATGCAAGTGTTCAGCAGGAGGAATAAGCTTGGAAGAGGGCAAGTCTATGGGTGTTCTGTGTGCAGAGTTTGGCTGTCTATAGTGTTACTGAGCATAACAGGAATGGCTAGGTTGTACAGGGGTGTAACTAGGTAGAAAAGAACAGTGACAGGTAGGAGTTATCCTGTCAGCACAAGGGGGTTTAAAAATATAAGCTATGGGTTTTTTTTGCACCCATTACACCCCCTTAGAATATCACTGTTCTGAGGTGAAGTTTTGATAGCTGAGTCCCTCAATTAGGGCCAGATTACCAGTGGAGCACTAACAGATATAGGCAAGCGATAAGGGGTTTATCACGGTATTTGTGAGCGTTGGTTCTTTTTGCTCGTATTACAAGTTGAAAGTAAACACGATCACTTGAGCGCAATTAGAGTAAATGTGTGTTGGATTAGTGTGACCTCAGAGCTCTGGTTAACTGTTTCATGAAGCAAAATATAAAGTATTTACCGACATTTATACACATATAAACACACACATATACATATATATATATATATATATATCAACAACAATTAAAATTATGGGGAGGCGAAAAGTGAGTATAAAATCCTCCACTAAATACAAAATGTAGAGAAAATAACTCATTGTGTAAACCATTTACAAGTCTAGAGAAGTCAACAAGTCTTCTGACTTGTCTAGACTTGTAAATGGTTTACACAATGAGTTATTTTCTCTACACATTATATATATATATATGTCTATATATGTATAAATATGTATTTAAGTGCATGGAGCCATTTGCAGTTAAGTAGAAGAAAACATCAAAAAACATATTTATGCAATATTTATATTTAATAATGGATTTAACTACGTATTTACTGTAAATATTTGTCATTCCAAAGTTTAATAGTTCTAAGTATTTATAAATAGATATTCTTATTTATATATATATATATATATATATATATATATATATATGTATATATATACTGTATATATATATACACCTATATATAATCATCTATATATAAGTATATATATATATATATATATATATATATATATATATATATATTGCCATATATGTAAAATATGTATTTATGAACAAATAGAATATATTCTTCATATACTTATGTTTGGTTACCGCATTTGAGAACATGTGATTGAGTTTGCGCTTGAGTAGGGTGTTTCCCCCCCATTTTTTTTACTTCTATGGGGAAATAGGTTATAACGCGCACGATATTGTCCACGTGTCAGGTTAGCAAGCTAGCAAAAAACTGTTTACTTTCAACTTGTAATACAGACTCTCACGTAAAGCTTTCGTCTCGCGCAGTTACCGCTCGAGCGGGAGCGTTAAATAATGCTCCACTTGTAATCTGGCCCTTCATTTTCATTCCATTTATTTTTCGTATTAACAGAACAAAAAGAATACTGAAGAAACTGTAACTTTCACCTCTGTTTGAAGATTATTTAAGGTATTTTAGGTATCCATGGAATTCATATTTCAGTTTACAGGTAGCCCTCATTGTATAATGCTTCATTTTGTTTTAATCCACAATAACAGTTAGTGACCGCATACAACCAGAAGTGGGATATAAGAAAATTACATATTGCCTTTACATGAACTCGCTTGAAATGATATATTACCAGCAATACATAATTACATGAAACTGTATGAGAGACTATTAACATTTTTTTCCCAGGCATTGAAGATATATTAAACTTAAAGTGGTAGTATTTCAGCATTTAGTGTGACTTGTATTTTTTATATTTTATATACTTTTTATTTTTTCTTCTTCATAGCATAGCTTTAAAGGGCCATAATAATTGAAAAATGATATGCTCTAATTTGTTAGATTACCGCCTCCTCACGCAAAGGGGTTAAAAACACACAGTAGAAGTACCACTGGGGACCCGCAGAGCACTGCTGGCCCTTAGCAAAAACTGCAGCTGATCTAGTAAAACAGCTGTGGCGAATTACAGCACATAATTTTTTGACTATTATAGCCCTTAAATTATATAATATTTATGTCAGTTTTGAGTGGAGCATGGAATTTAACTTATTGGAGCCAATTTATCAATGTCTGTCGGACATGATACACTGTAGCGTATCCTGTCCGACAGACATCGCTGAATGCCGACAGCATATGCCAATTGGCCGCTAGCAGGGGGTGTCAATCAGCCCAATTCTATAGGATCGGATGGATTGCAGACCGCAGCCATTTGGAGCTTGATAATTCGGCCCCATATACTTCTCATTAACTTACATTATATACAGTAAGTAGTGTCATTTTACATTGGTTTATCATAAAGGGAACCCTGGGATAAACTACTTTATTCCTTTGTTTATTTGATGTTAGGCTCTTAATATACAGCTCTAAGGACCCTTGGTTGGTTTAGGCCAGTGTTTCTCAACCGTGGTCCTCAAGTACCCCCAACGTTCCAGGTTTTCATTATATCTGAACAAGAGCACAGGTGAAATAATCAGCTGATCAGCAACCATGGTTACTATCTTGCTGCTCTCATCCATCAGCTGATTATTTCACCTGTGTAATTCAGCTATAATGACAATCTGGGAGAACTTGGGGCCACGGTTGAGAAACACTAGTTTAGGTCATTAGGATTTAACGCCACATAAAGTGATGTCTTGGTGTGCTTGTTAATCTCATGGGACATGCTATTGGCTGGGCGTGTCCTTTGTGAAGATGTTGAGCTATGAATAGTAACTTCATGCTCCATGTAAAAATTGGAGCTTACAGTCTCTTGCAAAGATCATTGTTAAGCAGATCAGGTGATAGACATTAATTGAAAATACTTTTAAAATGAAGCAATTTAACAGTAGAGAAATGAAAGAAAATACACTGATTAACAGAGAGCTAAATTACATGACCCCAGCATTATTTCTCCATAAATTGTAATTACTGTTTTAAGAGATTTTCTGAAGTAAATAAGATAGCAGTTACATGGGGGGGGGGGGGGGGGAATTAGAGCTATTGCTAAAAATGTACCCTTTAATCAGCTAAATCGGTTTCATTAAAACAGCTGGATTCCAAATATAAAAGTCAAATGCCCTATACATTTCTAAAGGCAATAAAAATCATACATTAAATGAGCTTCTGTTAAGCAATATTTTTTTGTTTTTTATGAAAAACGAGTGATCTTAAATGTGGAATACTCAGATTTTCTTTTAAGCACAGCAAGTCTTTAGCTCCAGCTTTTTACTTGCAGCAATGTCAGTCACAGCTCCAGCTTTGCACATTTTCACAAAATAGCTGCTTTCTGTTTATGCAACCAGCAAATAATATTCCCCATATACATGCTCACTTTTCAGCACAGTGCACGAGCCTAGCCCCTTTGTCTTTGCAGGACTACAGAAGGATTGATTTGTTAGGAAAATATTAACATTTAAATAGTTGCCAACATTTCAAATAAAATTCTAGAGACACTTTGTAACAGATACCTTGATTACAAGTTTTTTGTTTGTGTTTTAACGCTGAAAAAATGGCCATTTCAGCATTAAAAAAGGAACGCAGCCATTGCGAGTCTTGTCGGTATAGCTGTACCACAAACCTTTTAGCCTGTAACGCAACATCAGTCCCTCACTTAAACAAATGACGTTTTTGCATGGGATTTCCATAGCGCTACCATTACAAGTTTTGCGGTGAGGCTAAAAAACTTGCGTTACACCCTATACCAACACGATCGGTACCGCCATCTGAGACCAGTAGTTATGAGTTTTACACAACAAAACTGTTGCACAAAACTTATAACTAAACTTTTACAAAGTACACTAACACCCATAAACTACCTATTAACTCCTATTCCGCTGCCCTCCCACTTCACAAACACTAAATTAAAGTTATTAACCCCTAATCTGCTGCTACCGACATTGCCGCCACTAATACAAATTATTAACCCCTATTCCGCCACTCCCCGACATCCTTGCCACTATGCCAAAGTTATTAACCCCTATTCTCCCGCACCCCAACATTGCCCACACTATAATAAAGCTATTAACCCCTATGCTGCATCTCCCCGACATCGCTGCCACCAAATAAAGTTATTAACCCCCGAACCTCTGGCCTCCCACATCACTACCACTAAATAAACCTAATAACGCCTAAATCGCCAGCCCCCCACATTGCCAAAATCTAAATTAAACGATTAACCCCTAAACCTAACAACTCCCTAACTTTATATTAAAATTACAAGATCCCTATCTTAAAATAAATAAAAACTTACCTGAAATTAAAAGAAACTAAATTTAAAATGTAAATTAAACTAACATTACTATTATACTAAAATTCAAATAACAACAAATTAAATTAATTAAATTACACATTAAAAAACCTAACACTACTAAAAAAATTAAATCTACAATTACAAAAATTACAAAATACTAAATTACAAAAAATAACAAAGACTAAATTACGAAAAATAACAAACGAAATTATCCTAAATAAAAACAATTGCACCTTATCTAATAGCCCTATAAAAATAAAAAAGCCTCCCCAAAATAAAAAAAAAACCTAGCCTACAATAAACTACCAATAGCCCTTAAATGGGCCTTTTGTAGAGCATTGCCCTAAAGAAATCAGCTCTTTTCCCTGTAAAACCCACCACCCAACCAACCCCCCAAAATAAAAAACCTAACTCTAAAAAAACCTAAGCTACCCATTGCCCTGAAAGGGCATTTGTATGGGCACTGCCCTTAAAAGGGCATTCAGCTCTTTTTCATTGTCCTTAAAATGGCATTTAGCTCTTTTAAGAATGCCCAAAACCCTAATCTAAAAAAAACCCACACAAAAAAAGTTTAAAAAAACCTAACACTAACCCCCGACGATCCACTTACAGTTTCTGAAGTCCGGACAGCCAGACGGCAAGAAGTCTTCATCCAGGTAGCGAGGTCTTCATCCATCCTGGCGGCATCTTCTATCTTCATCAAGGCGGTATCTTCATATCGGCGGCGTGGAGCAGCTCCATACTGAAGACATCCAGCACGGAGCATCCTCTTCATACGGTCGCCACCATATACTAATTCTTCAATGCAAGGGAGCCTTTTCAAAATTGTATCCCTTGCATTCATATTGGCTGATTTGATTTTGGAAATTCAAATCAGCCAATAGGATGAGAGCTACTGAAATCCTATTGGCTGTTCAAATCAGCCAATAGGATGAGAGCTACTGAAATTCTATTAGCTATTTGACAACCTACTGTTCAACCCTCTTTAATCCAATCCCTATCTAGAAACAAAGATGGTGTTATGTGCTGCTTGGGGGCAGTAATATGGCGGTGCACAGAGTTTTGAGGGCTATGTTAGTTATGTTCTTCAAGCTGGTTACTCACCCTTGCAAACCGATAAAACACCTACTTCTACGTCCCATTCATTATACCCACCCATTACAGATTCCCTAGGAGATAAAAGCAAAACCTCTAGGTGCCAGTGGGTAGAGAAATTCTATAACTGTGCGCATGCTGTCAGCAGCATTGAGAAAAAGCTAAAAATAATCACCTGGATGCAGTTGCTCAAATATTTAATGTACCCGCAGTTATTCCCTCTTAACGCTGACCGAACATTTGCCGAATTTGGCAGCAAAGGACTGTGGGATTTGTAATCCCAGATATTTATTTGTATACGGCTATTACCTGGAAGACAGTGAGAACATACAGAGGTGAGCAAGCATACATACTACACAGACCTACACACTGCACACACACATACTATATTCATACACTGTACACACACAAACTACACAGGCACTACACACATCACACAAATCACTGGGGCCCATACATACATCGTTTACATAAAAAACAAACAAACTCACAGCTAAATTTAGAGTTTTGCGGCCAAAGGGGTGCGTTAGCTACGCGTGTTTTTTTTTCCCTAAACCTTTTAAACAACGCTGGTATTTAGAGTTGTCTGAAGGGCTGCGTTAGGCTCCAAAAAGGGAGCGTAGAGCATAATTTACCGCCACTTCAACTCTCAATACCAGCGTTGCTTACGGACGCGGCCAGCTTCAAAAACGTGCTTGTGCACGTTCCCCCATAGGAAACAATGGGGCAGTTTGAGCTGAAAAAAACCTAACACCTGCAAAAAAGCAGCGTTCAGCTCCTAATGCAGAACCATTGTTTCCTATGGGGAAACACTTCCTAAGTCTGCACCTAACACCCTAACATGTACCCCGAGTCTAAACACCCCTAACCTTACACTTATTAACCCCTAATCTGCCGCCCCCGCTATCGCTGACCCCTGCATATTATTATTAACCCCTAATCTGTCACTCCGTACACCGCTGCAACCTATATTATCCCTATGAACCCCTAATCTGCTGCCCCTAACATCGCCGACCCCTATATTATATTTATTAACCCCTAATCTGCCGCCTCCAATGTCGCCGCTACCTACCTACACTTATTAACCCCTAATCTGCCGACCGGACCTCGCCGCTACTCTAATAAATGTATTAGCCCCTAAAGCTAAGTCTAACCCTAACCCTAACACCCCCTAAGTTAAATATAATTTAAATCTAACGAAATAAAATAAATCTTAGTAAATAAATTAATCCTATATAAAGCTAAATACTTACCTGTAAAATAAACCCTAATATAGCTACAATATAATGAATAATTACATTGTAGCTATTTTAGGATTTATATTTATTTTACAGGCAACTTTGTATTTATTTTAACTAGGTACAATAGCTATTAAATAGTTATTTACTATTTAATAGATACCTAGTTAAAATAATTACAAAATTACCTGTAAAATAAATCCTAACCTAAGTTACAATTAAACCTAACACTACACTATCAATAAATTAATTAACTAAACTACCTACAATTATCTACAATTAAATCAACTAAACTAAATTACAAAAAAACAAACACTAAATTACAAAAAATAAAAAAAGATTACAAAAATTTTAAACTAATTACACCTACTCTAAGCCCCCTAAAAAAATAACAAAGCCCCCCAAAATAAAAAAATGCCCTACCCTATTCTAAAATAAAAGTTTATAGCTCTTTTACCTTACCAGCCCTTAAAAGGGCCTTTTGAGGGGCATGCCCCAAAGTCATCATCTCTTTTGCATTTTAAAAAAACATACAATACCCCCCCAACATTACAACCCACCACACACATACCCCTAATCTAACCCAAACCATCTAACCCAAACCCCCCTTAAAAAACACTAAGCCCCTGAAGATCTCCCTACCTTATCTTCACCACGCCGGGTATCACCGATCCGTCCAGAAGAGGGTCCGAAGTCTTCATCCTATCCGGCAAGAAGAGGTCCAGAAGAGGGTCCAAAGTCTTCATCCTATCCGGCAAACACTAAATTACAAAAAATAAAAAAAGATTACAAGAATTTTAAACTAATTACACCTACTCTAAGCCCTCTAAAACAATAACAAAGCCCCCCCCCCAAAAAAAAATGCCCTAGCCTATTCTAAAATAAAAAGTTTACAGCTCTTTTACCTTACCAGCCCTTAAAAGGGCCTTTTGCGGGGCATGCCCCAAAGTCATCAGCTCTTTTACATTTAAAAAAACCATACAATGCCCCCCAACATTACAACCCACCACCCACATACACCTAATCTAACCCAAACCCCCCTTAAAAAACCTAACACTAAGCCCGTGAAGATCTCCCTACCATATCTTCACCACGCCAGGTATCACCGATCCATCCAGAAGAGGGTCCGAAGTCTTCATCCTATCCAGCAAGAAAAGGACATCCGGACCGGTAGACATGTTCATTCAGGCGGCGTCTTCTATCTTCATCTATCCGGCACAGAGCAGGACCATCTTGAAGCAGCCGACGCGGATCCATCCTCTTCTTCCGGCGACTCCCGACGAATGAAGGTTCCTTTAAGTGACGTCATCCAAGATGGCATCCCTCGAATTCTGATTGGCTGATAGGATTCTATCAGCCAATCGGATGGATCCGCGTCGGCTGCTTCAAGATTGTCCCGCTCCACGCCGGATGGATGAAGATAGAAGACGCCGCCTGGATGAACATGTCTACCGGTCTGGATGTCCTCTTCTTGCCGGATAGGATGAAGACTTCGGACCCTCTTCTGGACGGATTGGTGATACCTGGCGTGGTGAAGATAAGGTAGGGAGATCTTCACGGGCTTAGTGTTAGGTTTTTTAAGGGGGGCTTGGGTTAGATTAGGGGTATGTGGGTGGTGGGTTGTAATGTTGGGGGGCATTGTATGTTTTTTTTAAATACAAAAGAGCTGATGACTTTGGTGCATGCCCCGCAAAAGGCCCTTTTAAGGGCTGGTAAGGTAAAAGAGCTGTAAACTTTTTATTTTAGAATAGGGTAGGGCATTTTTTTGGGAGGGGGCTTTGTTATTTTATTAGGGGGCTTAGAGTAGATGTAATTATTTTAAAATTCTTGTAATCTTTTTTTATTTTTTTGTAATTTAGTGTCTGTTTTTTTTTTGTAATTTAGTTTAGTTGATTTAATTGTAGATAATTGTAGGTAGTTTAGTTAATTAATTTATTGATAGTGTAGTGTTAGGTTTAATGGTAACTTAGGTTAGGATTTATTTTACAGGTAATTTTGTAATTATTTTAACTAGGTAGCTATTAAATAGTAAATATCTATTTAATAGCTATTGTACCTAGTTAAAATAAATACAAAGTTGCCTGTAAAATAAATATAAATCCTAACCTAGCTACAATGTAATTATTCGTTATATTGTAGCTATATTAGGGTTTATTTTACAGGTAAGTATTTAGCTTTAAATAGGATTAATTTATTTAATAAGATTTATTTTATTTCGTTAGATTTAAATTATATTTAATTTAGGGGGGTGTTAGGGTTAGGGTTAGACTTAGCTTTAGGGGTTAATACATTTATTAGAGTAGCGGCGAGGTCCGGTCGGCAGATTAGGGGTTAATAAGTGTAGGTAGGTAGCGGCAACGTTGGGGGGGGCAGATTAGGGGTTAATAAATATTATGTAGGTGTCGGCGATGTTAGGGGCCGCAGATTAGGGGTACATAGGGATAATGTAGGTTGCGGCGGTGTGTGGTCGGCAGAGTAGGGGTTAAAAAAATGTATTCGAGTGGCGGCGATGTGGGAGGGCCTCGGTTTAGGGGTACATAGGTAGTTTATGGGTGTTAGTGTACTTTAGAGCACAGTAGTTAAGAGCTTTATGAACCGGCGTTAGCCCATAAAGCTCTTAACTCCTGACTTTTTTCTGCGGCTGGAGTTTTGTCGTTAGATTTCTAACGCTCACTTCAGCCAAGACTCTAAATACCAGTGTTAGAAAGATCCCATTGAAAAGATAGGATACGCAATTGGCGTAAGGGGATCTGCGGTATGGAAAAGTCGCGGCTGGAAAGTGAGCGTTAGACCCTTTCCTGACTGACTCTAAATACCAGAAGGCAGCCAAAACCAGCGTTAGGACCCCTTAACACTGGTTTTGATGGCTAACGCAGAAGTCTAAATCTAGGCGTAAGAAATTCAACTTAAAACTCATGGCAATTCTAAAATGAAATCCCCCCTAACCAGTGATCCCTCTAAGGCCAGTTTTGTGAGCGGCCCAGCAGTGAAACAGTTAATAAGGAAACTGTACATTGCAGTCTGGATTGTGTAGTGTTTGCTAATTGCTCTAGTTAACTATTTCACTGCTGGGATGTTCACAAAACTGGCCTTAGAGGAAACACTGCTCCTAACAGAGAAATTAATAATTTGAAAAATACTATATAATATGTCTTGTTCATTTTTTAATTCCCATGATTTTCAATGTTTTAAATCTGGAAATATTTTTTTTTTTTTTTTAACCATTGTGCTTAAGGGTTAGATTACAAGTGGTTCGCTAACTGTTGTGTACGAGCAATATTGTATTTATCGCATTTCTTTGGGCTCGTCGGAAGTAGGGCACTATTATGAGTTGAAAGCAAATGCAAATGTGTGAGCTCAATTGCAGTTTTGCACTCGTTGGGTAAGAGCGACTTCAGAGCTCTGGTTTACTGTTACGCTCAATAAAAAGTGGAAAAAATCACATTGAAAATACATGTCACAGTACGTTAAAGGGACATTAAAGTCAAATTTAAACTTTCATGATTCAGATAAAGCATGCAATTTTAAACAACTTTCCAATTTACTTCTGTTATCAGATTTGCTTCATTCTCTTGGTATCTTTTACTGAAGAGTAAGGCAGTAATATTTTGCAACATTTTTTGTAGCTTTGTTATACAATGTTGAAAAACACTGCTGCCATAGAGTACTAAAGACATGTGCACAATCCTGAGCTCTTATGAGCCAACCTAGTTTTACTCTTCAATGAAAGATACCAAGAGAACAAATCAAATTTGATCAAAGAAGTAAACTGGAAAATTGTTTGAATGCTCTATCGGAATCAGGAAAGTTTAACTTTAACTTTACTGTCCCTTTAATACTCATATTAGCACTGTCTGATTAAAATGATTGCTTAAAAATATTGCATTAATAAGTTATGAGGGTGCAAAGTTATGAAACGTGCAGAAAGTGCTTTACATAGGGATCCATATGCATACAAATATTTATTATGTATTTATTTCTATACATATGTATTTATATGTGTATATCTGTATTTGCATTCATATTATCAGATACAAATACAGATATACACATGTATAGAATATAGAAATACATACATATATCTCAATGCGATCCTGAGCTCAGGTTAAGGCGAGCTGGCTGCAGTGACATTTTGGGGTATATTTAGAAAGCTGTGGATGCAGTTTTTCCATGCGAGCCTTCAGGCTCACCGGAAACAAAAGTTAAGAAGCAGCGGTCGGGATAATTGACACCCCCTGCTAGTGAATGTGCAGGGAGCGGCATTGCACAAGCATTTCACTAGAAATGCTTGTGCAATGTTAAATGCCGACAGTGTATGCTGTCGGCATTTAGCGATGTCGGGCAGACATGATCTGCTACAGTGGATCATGTTTGTGCGACACTTGAAAAATTTACCTCTTTGAGTTCAAAACATGGAGATTGAGAAAATTTAATTGCAACTTGCTGTTTTATTTTTTTACAGTAAAGTTGCAACCACAAAGGCGCATCAGTTTTACTTGTGACCTATAATATGCACAAAAAGTGCGGCTCATGGAAGCGCAAATATACACCTCCCTTGTAAACTAGCCAATAGTATGTGTGTATGGGGGAGGCTGTGGCACTACTACAGGAAACAAGTTTTTTCCAGGTGAGGCCTAGAGGATAACAAACTGACACTTTAGCAAATAACTATATCTATGTATATAAACTTGTTGTAAGGTGTGCTAAACCAAACTTTGTATTTGTATTTATAAAAAAAGGGAGACTGACCATCTTCCATTGGATAAAGCACCCACCCAAGCTCAGGTGTACTCATGACAGTGTAATGGAGTTGTGTATTTAAAGCCAGGGAGTCTCATTCTATTATGAAGAGAAACAGCAGGAATGATTCAGCCCATAAAGGCAAAGTACTGTAGTGTAAGGACCAGTCTATATTGGGAAACCTTTTAAGTTGGTGACTGGCTAAGCAGAATATGGCCATAATGTGTGACTAAGATCCCAATTTTAATATAAAAGCATAGCTGTTTTTTGCAGGCAATTTTTTGCAGCATTTAAAAATGAGTTTTTTATTTGCAAATGTATGTGTGCCAATATTCTCTGTTTTGTATATATACTGTATATATATATTTATTTATTTTTCTTCTTTTGTTTCGAAACAACGAACACTCTTTTGTGGCATAATGTTTTTAACCAACTTCTTCATATAAATATGTA
Organism: Bombina bombina; assembly: GCF_027579735.1. Lineage (NCBI taxonomy): Eukaryota > Metazoa > Chordata > Amphibia > Anura > Bombinatoridae > Bombina > Bombina bombina. Next base: position 510,905,112 of record NC_069499.1, on the reverse strand, counting down.
TTGTGACACCGCTTTATATGACAGCTCAGTGACATTTTTTAAATGCTGTTTGATATTGGCCAATAGTCCAAGTTGGGCAGAGATATGTCTCTTAAAATATATGTATTTGGATTAACACAATACTCCCTGTAAAAGTCATCAGATGAATGGTGATTTATTATATCAGATTGGGCACAGGCTGCCAACCACATTGCTCAGTGAGCTATGGTCAGGGTTTAGAATCTGAGTAATCCATGTATTTATTCATTGGGATTAAATGCATACCACATTGATTCCACTAAATACTCATACCTTGTTTTCCACTAGTAATGACTGTGTGCCACACAGGACTGTCTTCCCAGGCCACTGAGCCTGCAGTCTGGAGACATCACCATGGGTAAGGGATGGAAGGGTTGGGTGGGTGCTAAACAGCAAGTATCTGATATAACTACATGCAGTAGGTGTACAATATGGGTGAATACTTTCCTTAATAGTTAAGAACTGCATCCATCTCACAGTCTCTCCTAAACACTGTGCAAATAAATGTGATGTGCTAGATAGAGGCGCTGGTTCTTTATTGATCAATATGAACTCCTTTTCCACTTTTTCCCTCAGTTGTCCTGAATTTCTAGGTACAAGGAACAATGCTGAGATATCAAGCTGTAATCATCTGAAATAATGTGTATATCTACTCACAGTAAATATTCCAAACATCTGGCTCTCTCTTGTTGCAAAAAATGATTCCACAGATTTTTTTTTTTTCCCAATAAAAACTGTATTTATTAAAGCCCAACGCGTTTTCACGGACCCAGACGTCTTTTTCAAGAGCAATAAAAAGTAAAAGTGCTTTGCTTTTGCTTTTGCAACAAGAGAGAGCCGGATGTTTGGAATATTTACTGTGAGTAGATATACACATTATTTCAGATAATTACAGCTTGATGTCTCAGCATTGTTCCTTGTACCTAGAAATTGAGGACAACTGAGGGAAAAAGTGGAAAAGCAGTTCATATTGATCAATAAAGAACCAGCGCCTCTATCTAGCACATCACATTTGATATAACTAATGGCAGATGTTAGCTGTCAGAGTGGCATCCATGCCCATTCTCCGGACTTTTTTTTGTTTTAAAAAAATAGAATGCCATCCAGAGTAAAGGGGGGAAGGAGGGGGGTTGTTCAGCTGGAAAACCGCTGCAAGTCACAGTGACTGTCAGTAAATGTAGCTAAGCTGCCCATGAGGGCATCTTCTAACTGTCCTGCTATGACATCAACATGATTATCATGAAAGGACTCCAGTCAGACCTCATCACAGGACATAAAGACCCCAGGACAAAACGCAAAATGCCGGGATTGTCCCATTAGATTCAGGACTGTTAGTAACTATGCATTTATTGGATTAAGGCAAACAAATGCAACATCATATGTGATAATTAAAATCTGCTGTGTTAGATGCAGAGTATAAAATGTGGCTTGGCCTGTTCTTCATGTGGAGAAAAAAAAACATAACAGACATGTCATTCTCATTACAATAGTTAATTCTAGATTATAATCAAGTTTTAGTAGGAAAATCTTTTTCTAGGTAAACAGCGGTAAAGGGGAAGAGTTACTAACGTGATTGTTTTATCAACAATTGCATATTAAATGCATAAACTTCCAAGATACATGCACATTCGCATCCAATCTGCTGCTAGCAGGGGGTGTCAATCATCCCAATCGTAAAAGGTGGCGAGCCGGAAACTTCAGTGGAGACAGCAGCATCTGCTGCTTGTTCAATCTGGCCCTAGATCTTAATGCCTTGAAAGAAACTAGGAAGATCCAAACCCCAGACAGGAATGCACCTCTCAATGCCTTCCTTGCCGTAAGACTTTCATTGTCACTCCTTTTCCTTTAGATTATAATGTTGAGAGCCTGTCTACCTCTAGGTCACATTGTTTAGATTTCCACCTACCACTGATTGTGCTCTGGGGCAGGGCAATAATATCCTATTGTTTTAATCTAGATATTATAGTATATGTACCTTTGGGGAGTTAAACACAAAGGGCTCAATTATCTAAAACTCTCTAGACTTGTGAGTTTTCTAATAAACCATGCCAGTACTATGAAGCCCCTGTCCTTATTCTCTAAAGGCAGGCAGTTTTTACCTTTAGAATGGTGTGTCTCACAAAGGAGTAGTTCCTGGCATTTAATGGCAATGTATGTATGTATTACTACTGGGTTCATGAAAAATCAAATAAATGAAATACTGAAGTAAAAATGTGAAATATTTTTTAAAAGTATTACATTTTATATTTTATGAAAAAATGTAAAATCGTTTTGAAATTAAAACATTTTTAAGACCTACTGTAGAAAATGTAATAATACTTTATTGCACAAACAACAAAAGCTGTGAAATTTGTTATTATATACAAAATTCAAGGCATATTGTTTTCCTTATTGTAAAATTAATTTTCCCACCTCTATTAGTGGGCTGAAAAGGGGTGTTCCATGAATTTAGCTGAGATTTCTCTACCAGGTCAGGTATATTCTGTAAATGTTTTCCTCTGCAGGTCTGGCTGTTTTTTCTTGGAAATGGAAAGGTGGTGAGAATGTGTAAAAATACGCATTACACTTATTACTCTAATAGAAAAAGAAGCAATTGTAAGGTACTATATGCTGAAAGAGAGCAATCTGATTGGTCTTGGCTGCAGTATTTAATTTTTAAAGTGTGCTGTATCCCCATTGCAATTTACTTTTCCAGCAAGCTCCTTTACCTTATTTGAGAGACATTTTACAACTCACAGGGACAGACCCTTTTAATTTGTAAGGGCAGCCCCTGAGTGTCCATGTGGTTTTTCACATATGGACTGGTAAAGTTTTTATCATAATTATATTGCATCACTAAAGCAAGAGCACATCTTCTAATGCTTAAAGTGCCATAAAACATGTTTAAATCTGTGCATATACCAAAAGGGCTAATTAAAGGGCCATGATACCCAAATGTTCTAACACTTGAAAGTGATATAGCATAGCTGTAAAAAGCTGACTAGAAAATATCACCTGAACATCTCCATGTTATGATGTTAATAAGAAAGATATTTTACCTCAAAAGCTCCTCAATAGCCATATCCCATTGTAAAGGACTTATAAGCAGCAAATCAGTATGTCTGTCCCGGGACAGCTAAGGGAGTGAGCTTTGTGCACACTCATCTTATTTACCTATTCAGTTTACGGAAGTTTACTATGAAATCTCATGAGAATTAAGTCAAATCTCATGAGATCACAGTAAAAGAGTTCATGGCCTCAGCACTGTTGATGCTGATTGGCTGCTGTTCATTTCTTCTTTTTTTTTTTTTTTTTTTTTGTTTACCTGCAGCTGTGCAGCAGCTGAAGTATAACTTTTTACACAGAACTTACTCTGCTGAGCTGAGGAGTTGTGAGGTAAAATATCTTCCTTTTTTACATAGAGATGCTCAGGTGATATTTTCCTGTCAGCTTTTTAAAGTTATCCTGCATCAGTTTCAAGTGATTTAGCATATGAGTATTATGTCCCTTTAAGTAAAAATAGTTTGCATAAAAAATGTTTAAAAATTGCTGGCAAGTATTTTAAATTAATTTTCAAAAATTAGAAAAATTAGTTACATATTCATGCTGTATGGACTAGTCTAGTCCACCCTCCCTCCCCATATCAGTGTTTAGCATCAGAAACATAGACATTATATTTCAGTTAACAACAGCTTATTTGCTTCTAGGCATGCTCCAGCAGTTAATGAATGTTAAAGTCTTGTATTCTACCAAAGCAATGTGGATATAGATGTAGCCATAAAATGAATTGTGTGGGGGGAGTTAGAGCTGTACAATTCTGAAACTTAAAAGAAAGGGTTAATGGTGAGGCACTGCAGTATAAATTTGCAGGTAAATTGATGTGCATATTATTATATTGTGTCTCTATCTCAACTTGTATTATGTCCCTTTAAGTGCATTCAGTTTTTGTATTAGAATATACCCTTAGTCAAAAATATCAATTTTTCTTTGTAAATATGTCAGTGATTATGCATCAGAGACTTTGCATCTTTTGTATGTTAAAAATATGGTCATCTTTAAAAAAAGTCAAAGGAAAAACACAGAACATTACACACTCAACAAGTTACTCTGTTTTCATTATGTGGACGAATAAAGGGCTGTTTTTATGATACTCCTTTTTCCTCATTAATTTACTAGGTTAAGTGCTTGTCTATGGTTTTTTAGTACTATAATTACTTATCAAACTCTTCCTGGTTGTAGCTATTGTTGATCCACTCAGTGAAAGCATAAATGTTAGCCTATGAATCGTGGCCCTGGATTGGGTATACCCATTTAATAGTGCTAAGAACAGTTTCTTTTGGATTGTGGGTTGATACATTTGTTGCTGACATGTTAAAAATATACCATCAGTAACTGTCCATAGATATCTATAGAATTTTTGAAAACAAAATCATATTTTAGCAAATAATCTATATATTACATATTTTTTAATTCTATTTTAAGAACTTTTAATTCTCATAGATTTCAATGTGAATGTAAAATAACATGATCATAAATGATTTTCTCTAGTTCTCTTCTGCATCTGAGGTTGTAGATATTCATTCTGAAATTTCCATCCTTGTGAGTTTAACTTCATATTTATTTGTTGGTTAATATCAAGAACTAACTAGGAAATTAAGGTTCATTAAATTCAAAAGCCCAGTGGCTATGACTGCTTTGGATTGGATTTTAATTTCAGGATGCTGACAAAAAATATCAATTTTGTTATAAAAGATTTACAGTCCTACAATGCCATCATGTGGAGAATGTTTCAAATGCTATTTGTACTGTATATAGAGTTTTGCCAAAAAGGCATCCAAACTAATTTATTATGTTTATATCCACACAGGATTCAACTGTAAACAGCAATTCAACATTTGGTACTACCACAAATCTCTTAGTAATCACAATCTTGGCAACTGGTGATTTTAATGACCATGTTTTTCAAAAATCTTTTTATTTAACCCGAGTAAATTAAAACAAAAAAAAAGTTATTCAAACACTTATGCTCAGAATGTTTCCTTATTAAATATTTTGTGGTATATGAAAATGAAAGATTTCATAGCCCATTACAAATAATATGTCATACATAATTACAAAGTTCTCCTTCAAAAGAAAAATCTTCTAAACCTCAAGTGTTTTGCTAGGGTGGTTCCAGCCATAGCATTTTGGGAAGTCAAAATGTTGACCACAAAACTAAATATCAAGGACTAGATTACAAGTGTAGCGCAAAATTATTAGCTTTATTGAGCTTTAACACTGCTCAAGTTAAATGAGTAGCGCTCCTATTCTTGCACTTTTACAAATTGAAATTAAATTTTAGAGCACAAGCAAAAGACTCAGGTGCAATAAAATATGGAGGTTAGACAGTGTAGCTGCGCTAACTTACTTTAACCATAAACTTCTATGGGGTGCACTACAAAAAGACATAGATATAAGAGAGGGGGAGAGAGCAAAAAAGTGGGGGAGAAAGAGCAAATGAGAGGGGGAGAGAGAGAGAGCAAAAGAGAGGTGGGAGAGAGAGTGCAAAAGAGAGGGGGGAGAGAGTGCAAAATAGAGGGGGAAGAGAGAGAGCAAGAGAGGGTTGAGAGAGAGAGAGCAAAAGAGAGGGGGGAGAGAGAGCAAAAGAGAGGGGGGGGAGAGAGAGAGCAACAGAGGGGGGGAGAGAGAGAGAGCAAGAGAGGGGGAGAGAGAGAGAGCAGAAGAGAGGGGGGAGAGAGAGGAAAAGAGAGGGGGAGAGGGAGCAAAAGAGAGGGGAAAGAGAGAGCAAAAGAGAGGGGGAGAGAGAACAAATGAAAGAGGGAGAGATAGAGAGCAAGAGAGGGTTGAGAGAGAGAGAGCAAATGAGAGGGGGGAGAGAGAGAGCAAGAGAGGGGGAAGAGAGAGAGAACAAAAGAGAGGGGGGAGAAAGAGAAAAAGAGAGGGGGAGAGAGAGAGCAAAAGAGAGGGGGAAATAGAGAACAAAAGAGAGGGGGAGAGAGCAAATGAGAGAGAAGAGAGAGCAAAAGAGAAGGGGGAGAGAGAGCAAAAAAGAGGGGGGAGAAAGAGCAAAAGAGAAGGGGGAGGGAGAGCAAAAGAGAGGGGGGAGATAGAGCAAAAAAAATGGGAGAGAGAGAGCAAAAGAGAGGAAGGAGAGCGCAAAACAGAAGGGGGGAGAGAGCAAACGAGAGGGGGGAGAGAGAGAGCAAATGAGAGGAGGAGAGAGAGAGTGCAAAAGAGAGGGGGGAGAGAGCACAAAAGAGAGGGGGAGAGAGAGAGCAAAAGAGAGGTGGGAGAGAGAGAGCGCAAAAGAGGGGAGAGAGAGCAAAAGAGAGGGGTAAGAGAGAGAGAGAGAGAGCGGGGAGAGAGAGAGAGCAAAAGAGAGGGGAGACAGAGACCAAAAGAGAGGGGTTAGAGAGAGAGCAAAATAGAGTGGGGAGAGAGCAAGGGGTGGGACCACTGTACAGCATAAAAAAGCCTGTGTACACAGGCTTTAGGACTAGTATATATGTATATATATATATGGGTATACATGTGTACATATATAAAACATATATATATATATATATATATATATATATATATATATATATATATATAAAAGTAGAAAGAGGCAGGGTGGCGCAGAAAACTCAAACTAGAAAATACAATAAATAAAATACAATACAATTTACAGTAAAATATTATAGCAATATATAGTAAAATGAAATAATATAATATAATACAAATGTCTGTTAGCTGTAAAAATCCTAAACGATCAGAAGTAATCAGGAGCACATCAAATATGGGGAGCACAGTCTTCAGGCGTTAGTCCCCTATTAGGTGTACACTTACTTGAATGAACCTCAATCACATGAGGTAAGAATGTAGCACTTTCATAATAGAGTAAGGCACTTCCTGTAGAAAAGATAGAACGATCAACTGGGTCTCCCAGAGTGTAGACTTCTGTATCTTGGAATATGGATAGTAGAATCCTCCAAATGTCCTCGTGCTCTCTTTAGTAAGTAGTAACTTCCAATTCCAGTATAGGTGTCATATAAAGAGAACCAGAAAAGCAAACATAGTGTAAAACTGCTTTAATAGAACATAAATGACACACAATAGGTTACACTCACATAAAAAACCTCAACTAATGAGGTATGAAGAGAGCACATAGACGTAATAAAACTGCAGCCCAAGAATCCAATAAGCATCCGCAGTGGGAATCTTAATTCAAAAGCAAATGCAGGCTCCACAGTAACAGAAGTATCGAACAGTTCATACAACAGGTCATGTACCTTCCTTAAATATCTTACGCGTTTCGAAGGGTCGAATAAATTAGATTCCCTTCTTCATCAGAGATACGGACTATTACAAGACTCACCTATAAATAGTACCCCAAAAGTAGCTACATTCTTCTTGAGATCCACCGCGGGAGGTTTGACACGCACGCCGGCATTTCCTGGGTCCGTGACACGCAAAGCGTACTTCCGGACATGCGCATATACCAGGACCTCTGGCTCAGGGTAGACTGTTGTCATGGATACAGACAACATAAATCCCATAGGAATCGAGACAGCGGTTATGCCTGCTATGCGAGTCAATACCAAGTGGGGCAAATTATACTATGACTAAACTAAGGTCTAAATGGAAACAGTGGCATATTTAAACTATATAATATATACACATGCTATAGTCACAAAATCACAATACATAATTCTTGTACATAGCAAAATAAATATGTTAAATTAATAAATCTATCATACAAAGATTATTTTACACCTAAAAACTTTTCATCAAAATAAAATCACATAAAATACATAAAAGACTCCATAAAATATTTCATTTATGAAAGGGGAAGAAACTTCATAAAACAGCATATATTTAAAAGGGATATATATCAATTAAAGACATCATATAGAAAAAACAGAAATCTCTATTTTTAAGCTATAAGGTAAAAAATAATAAATAGAAAGTTATATGTCTATTAATAGATATATATCAACATATCATAGCTACTTTTGGGGTACTATTTATAGGTGAGTCTTGTAATAGTCCGTATCTCTGATGAAGAAGGGAATCTAATTTATTCGACCCTTCGAAACGCGTAAGATATTTAAGGAAGGTACATGACCTGTTGTATGAACTGTTCGATACTTCTGTTACTGTGGAGCCTGCATTTGCTTTTGAATTAAGATTCCCACTGCGGATGCTTATTGGATTCTTGGGCTGCAGTTTTATTACGTCTATGTGCTCTCTTCATACCTCATTAGTTGAGGTTTTTTATGTGAGTGTAACCTATTGTGTGTCATTTATGTTCTATTAAAGCAGTTTTACACTATGTTTGCTTTTCTGGTTCTCTTTATATGACACCTATACTGGAATTGGAAGTTACTACTTACTAAAGAGAGCACGAGGACATTTGGAGGATTCTACTATCCATATTCCAAGATACAGAAGTCTACACTCTGGGAGACCCAGTTGATCGTTCTATCTTTTCTACAGGAAGTGCCTTACTCTATTATGAAAGTGCTACATTCTTACCTCATGTGATTGAGGTTCATTCAAGTAAGTGTACACCTAATAGGGGACTAACGCCTGAAGACTGTGCTCTCCATATTTGATGTGCTCCTGATTACTTCTGATCGTTTAGGATTTTTACAGCTAACAGACATTTGTATTATATTATATTATTTCATTTTACTATATATTGCTATAATATTTTACTGTAAATTGTATTGTATTTTATTTATTGTATTTTCTAGTTTGAGTTTTCTGCGCCACCCTGCCTCTTTCTACTTTTATTTCTTTATTGAGGAGTGATAGGTCTCCTCTGCCATTTGGGGTTTGGCAGCTGGATACATCTTGCTGGAACTTTTTATGAGGTGCTGGGTATAGAGTATATACCTTGTGGCATAGCTTTTATTTGACAGTGAGCACCTAGGAGTGATTCAGTGGATTCTTTCTACTGGTTCATTTATCTTCTGTCTTTATATATATATATATATATATATATATACACACACACATATATATATATATATATATATATATATATATATATATATATATACACACAACTTTTAACCTTTCCCAATAAAACACCTTGACATATTTGGCCATATCCCTTATTAACCCTTTTAATATATATATATATATATATATATATATATATATATATATATATATATATATATATATATATATATATATATGTGTGTGTGTGTGTGTGTGTGTGTGTATAACCATATATTTAGCCTGTCTGTAATCCTTTACTGACACTGTCTGCCTCTGTCTCCTAAACCCCCATCATGATTTTTACGACACCACCTCCTCCCCCTACATTCAGACCTCTGTAACGCTTTCTGTCTTTTTAGTCATCCTATGTTTTAAGATATAATCTGTAAATTCCACCAAATTGGTCAGTATTGCTTCAGACTTGAAAAAGAAGACATTCTTATGAAAATCTTGTCATCTTATAAATGTATAGTTAGTCCAATAAAAAAGTATCATTGCTCAATGCAAAACTCTCGTTATTTTGATATCTTAATATCTGGACTAACACAGCTACTCCAATCAACATATATATCTATATCAATCTATCTATCTATCTATCTATCTATCTATCTATCTATCTATCTATATACAGTGGGCCAAAAAAAGTATTTAGTCAGCCACCAATTGTGCAAGTTCTCCCACTTAAGAAGATGAGAGAGGCCTGTAATTTTCATCATAGGTATACCTCAACTATGAGAGACAAAATGTGGAAACAAATCCAGACAATCACATTGTATGATTTGGAAAGAATTTATTTGCACATTATGGTGGAAAATAAGTATTTGGTCACCTACAAACAAGCAAGATTTCTGGCTCTCACAGACCTGTATCTTCTTCTTTAAGAGGCTCCTCTGTCCTCCACTCATTACCTGTATTAATGGCACCTGTTTGAACTTGTTATCATTATAAAAGACACCTGTCCACAACCTCAAACAGTCACACTCCAAACTCCACTATGGTGAAGACCAAAGAGCTGTCGAAGGACACCAGAAACAAAATTGTAGACCTGCACCAGGCGGGGAAGACTGAATCTGCAATAGGCAAGCAGCTTGGTGTGAAGAAATCAACTGTGGGAGCAATAATTAGAAAATGGAAGACATACAAGACCACTGATAATCTCCTTTGATCTGGGGCTCCACGCAATATCTCACCCCGTGGGGTCAAAATGATCACAAGAACGGTGAGCATTTGGATGATCCAGAAGTGGATTGGGAGAATGTCATATGGTCAGATGAACCCAAAGTAGAACTGTTTGGTAGAAACACAACTCGCCATGTTTGGAGGAGAGAGAATGCTGAGTTGCAATCAAAGAACACCATACCTACTGTGAAGCATGGGGGTGGCAACATCATGGTTTGGGGCTGTTTCTCTGCAAAGGGAACAGGACGACTGATCCGTGTACATGAAAGAATGAATGGGGCCATGTATCATGAGATTTTGAGTGCAAACCTCCTTCCATCAGCAAGGGCATTGAAGATGAAACATGGCTGGGTCTTTCAGCATGACAATGATCCCAAACACACCACCCGGGCAATGGAGTGGCTTTGTAAGAAGCATTTCAAGGTCCTGGAGTGGCCTAGCCAGATCTCAACCCCATAGACAACCTTTGGAGGGAGTTGAAAGTCTGTGTTGCCCAGCGACAGCCCCAAAACATCACTGCTTTAGAGGAGATCTGCATGCAGGAATGGGCCAACATGCCAGCAACAGTGTGTGAAAACCTTGTGAAAACTTACAGAAAATGTTTGACCTCTGTCATTGCCAACAAAGAATATATAACAAAGTATTGAGATGAACTTTTGATATTGACCAAATACTTATTTCCCACCATAATTTGCAAATACATTATTTCCAAATCAGACAATGTGATTGTCTGGATTTTTTTCCACATTTTGTCTCTCATAGTTGAGGTATACCTATGATGAAAATTACAGGCCTCTCTCATCTTCTTAAGTGGGAGCACAATTAGTGACCTACTAAATACTGTTTTGCCCCACTGTGTGTATATATATATATATATATATATATATATATATATATATATATATATATATATATATATATATATATATATGTGTGTGTGTGTGTGTAATACTTTATTGTAAACATTCTCTGGTTATTCAGTTTTACAATTCACTTGTAATACCATATTGCAAGCTAATCCACAGTCCAGTGATATTGCTAGCCCACCTTGCGCTATGAACGGTGCTCCATTTGTAATCTAGACCCAAATGTGTAATGGTTACTGTCAAAGTATGGACCCTAATTTTTACTGCCTATACCTACAATTATGTTTCATTTAATCCCACCTCACCCAGTTGCCTCCTTTCTTTGTGTAGAACACTAGATAAATATAAATCTCACCACCAGGCAGGATGATAGCAGCTGATACCTTTCTGGACTGAGCATGCTATAGATACATGGGTGTTTAGTGCTCCATGCATATACCTACCACTACCATGTTAGACATAATAAAAGCAAGTCTAAAAACATTTAGGAAAACTTTGGATATTTCAATGTATCCTGTAAAATAGCAAGCCTGGCCTTTTTTCATATAGCAGAGATATGTGACACCACAAGTGACTTAATTGATAGGTCAACCACAAACACTTAAAATGTGCACTGGTTTGCTACAATTCACTTATATAGCACTAAAGTAACCAGGCAAAATATAAAATCAGTCCTTTTTTTTTCTCTTCTCAACTTTGTCTCTAAAATACCTTTATGCATTCCTTTTGTCACCCTGAGTAGTAGAATTACTCACTGGTCAAATATCATACGGTTTCCTACAGAATCTTACTTATGGGTCTGGTTTTAGGAGATGAATCAAAAAAATTAGGCTCCCTATTTAAACTGTCCTCTAGTAAGATGCATAACTTATCTTGTGGTTAATTATTTAATTTATTCAAACGTCTTTAGGGCAGATTCAAACAGCGCATCGGGCCAGCTGTATATTCACAGCTGGCCAACCGCGCCATAGCACTAAGTGCAGCTCGCTCCTGCTGTCTGTAAAACAGCAGTTTTTTTAAAAAATTCAAAGGGGAAATGATGTTTTCTAATGTTTGCGCTAATATAATGTTATATAATTCTGCACTATGTGCAGAATTATATAACATTATTTTTAAGGTTTACTGACACTTTAAGCAGAGAACCATTTGTAAAAAGTCTAAACCAATATAGGGCCAGATTACAAGATAAACACTATTTAAAGGGATAGTAAATCCAAAAATGTTCTTTTATGATTCAGATAGAACATACAATTTTAAACAACTTTCCAATTTACTTCTATTATCACATTTGCTTAATTTTCTTGTTATCCATTGCTGAAGGAACAGTATTGCACTACTAGCAGCTAGCTGAACACATCCAGTTGGCCAATCACAAGAGGCAAATGTGTGCAGACACCAATAAGCAGCAGCTCCCACTGGTGTATGATATGTGCGTATTCTTTTTCAACAAGGGATACTAAGAGAACAAATCACATTTGAAAATAGAAGTGAATTTAAAAGTGTCATAAAATGACATGTTTTATCTGAATCATTCAAGTTTAATTTTGACATTCCTATCCATTTAATGCTCCTGCTCGAGAGTTAATTGCGCTAGAAGTAAGCTTTTTGCGTGCATCAGGTTGCGCTATATATATACAGTGGGGCATATACAGTGGGGCAAAAAAGTATTTAGTCAGCCACCAATTGTGCAGGTTCTCCCACTTAAGAAGATGAGAGAGGCCTGTAATTTTCATCATAGGTGTACCTCAACTATGAGAGACAAAATGTGGAAACAAATCCAGACAATCACATTGTCTGATTTGGAAAGAATGTATTTGCAAATTATGGTGGAAAATAAGTATTTGGTCAATATCAAAAGTTCATCTCAATACTTTGTTATATATTCTTTGTTGGCAATGACAGAGGTCAAACGTTTTCTGTAAGTCTTCACAAGGTTGTCACACACTGTTGCTGGTATATTGGCCCATTCCTGCATGCATATCTCCTCTAGAGCAGTGATGTTTTGGGGCTGTCGCTGGGCAACACAGACTTTCAACTCCCTCCAAAGGTTTTCTTTGGGGTTGAGATCTGGAGACTGGCTAGGCCACTCCAGGACCTTGAAATGCTTCTTACGAAGCCACTCCTTCGTTGCCCGGGTGGTGTGTTTGGGATCATTGTCATGCTGAAAGACCCAGTCACGTTTCATCTTCAATGCCTTTGATGATAGAAGGAGGTTAGCACTCAAAATCTCACAATACATTGCCCCATTCATTCTGTCATGTACATGGATCAGTCGTCCTGTTCCCTTTGCAGAAAAACAGCCCCAAACCATGATGTTGCCACCCCCATGCTTCACAGTAGGTATGGTGTTCTTTGGTTGCAACTCAGCATTCTCTCTCCTCCAAACACGACGAGTTGTGTTTCTACCAAACAGTTCTACTTTGGTTTCATCTGACCATATGACATTCTCCGAACTCTGCTTCTGGATCATCTAAATGCTCTCTAGCATACTTCAGACGAGCCTGGATATGCACTGGCTTAAGCAGGGGGAAACGTCTGGCACTGCAGGATCTGAGTCCCTGGCAGCGTAGTGTGTTACTGATGGTAGCCTTTGTTATGTTGGTCCCAGCTCTCTGCAGGTCATTCAGTAGGTCCCCCCGTGTCGTTCTGGGATGTTTGCTCACTGTTCTTGTGATCCTTTTGACCCCACAGGGTGAGATCTTGTGTGGAGCCCAAGATCGAGGGAGATTATCAGTGGTCTTGTATGTCTTCCATTTTCTAATTTATTGCTCCCACAGTTGATTTCTTCACACCAGGCTGCTTGCCTATTGCAGATTCAGTCTTCCCAGCCTGGTGCAGGTCTACAATTTTGTTTCTGGTGTCCTTCAACAGCTCTTTGGTCTTCACCATAGTGGAGTTTGGAGTGTGACTGTTTGAGGTTGTGGACAGGTGTCTTTTATAATGATAACAAGTTCAAACAGGTGCCATTAATACAGGTAATGAGTGGAGGACAGAGGAGCCTCTTATAGAAGAAGATACAGGTCTGTGAAAGCCAGAAATCTTGCTTGTTTGTAGGTGACCAAATACTTATTTTCCCACATAATATGCAAATAAATTCATTCCAAATCAAACAATGTGATTGTCTGGATTTGTTTCCACATTTTGTCTCTCAGTTGAGGTATACCTATGATGAAAATTACAGGCCTCTCTCATCTTCTTAAGTGAGAGAACTTGCACAATTGGTGGCTGACTAAATACTTTTTTGCCCAACTGTATATATATATATATATATATATATATATACACACATGATTATATATAGGTATAGATATATATAGATATATATAGGGATATCTATTTATAAATACAGAACATATTATGTTATGTACAGAACATTGGAATGTTAAATAGTTACAGTAAGTACACAGTTAAACACTTAATTAAATATGTTTTCCTCTACCTAACTGCAAAGGGCTCCAATGCACTTATTTATATATGTGTACATATGTATTTATCTGTTTATATGTGTATATATGTCTGTAAATAAATTTATTATAATATAAATACATACTGTATGTACACACATATAAATATAAATATATATATATATATATATATATATATATATATATATATATATATATATATATAAGCGCCCTTTGCCTGCCTTTTTTTTCTAACGCCTAAGAGCTCATGGGGAATATTTATGTTTGTGCCAGTAGACATGATCAAATATAGCGGATCTTGTCCACTGCACATCGATAAATGCCGACAGAAAACGCTCTTGGCATTTATCATTGCACCAGCAGTTCTTGTGAACTGCTGGTGCAATGCCGCCCCCTGCAGATTCGCGACCAATCGGACGCTAGCAGGGGTGTCAATCAACCCGATCGTATTCGATTGGGTTGATTTCTGGCGATTTCTGTCCGCGGCCTCAGAGCGGGCGGACAGGTTATGGAGCAGTGGTCTTTAGACCTCAACTTCATAACTTCTGTTTCCGGCTCGCCAGAAACACGGGGATAAATATGCCCCCATATCTTTGAGCCCTTATAACGTTTTTGTGTAATATTTTGTATTAATATTTTTTATGAGATGGTATCATTATGGATGTAAGTCTACTTTGTAATGTATTTTTGATGTGTTTTGTGACATGTTTCTGTTTATGCAAAACAGTTAACTAGAGCTCTGAGGATGGGTTAAGTTTATAAGCGTTAACTTGAATTGTGCTCAATCGATCGTATTTGCTTTCAACTTGTAATACGATAGGAAAACGCAACACACATAAACCCCTTATTGCTTGTGTGTAACTCTTAGCGCTCCACTCGTAATCTGTCCTATATTTTGAAATCCATCTAAATATAAATTATCTCAAGAAATATCTAACATTTATGAAGGCCTTAGCATAATAGGACACACGCTCAATTCATAAAAAAAAAAATATATCTTGGTTAATAAATATTGTAAACGCCTAGCAGTCTAACTGCAATTAACATGGCGTTACATGCTTCATACAGTTTCATTAACTGAAGATAAACAGCTTTAAAAAAAAAAAAAAAAAAAAACATCACTTAACTACATTTTTATATCAGAAATCACAAGAAATGTAAGCTATAAATACCAACGTGTTTTGCAATGTTTTCTTTTCTTCTGAAAGAAGGGAGTATTGAAGTTATTTCAAGTATTTTTTTGTGTAATTTCAATTTTTGTTTTACTTGCATAGGGTAACGTTTCATTTAGCTTCCAAATCAAACAAATCTTACTAAGCATGTAATAATATCTTGTCCATACAAGCATGGGTGTTTATGTATTTGTGCATAGCATTCAAGAATACCGAACCTGCAGAGACTTATTCATAAAAAAATATTTTTTTGCCAACACTGAGGTTCTTATTAATCTAAGGTTTAACATGTACATTATTATTTTAAGGTTGTTGAAACTAATAAGAGTAAACTCTATCAATAAATAAGGAAGAGCAGTCCTATGCAAACTGCAATTACCTAACTACTTTAGGACACCAGTCTTTCCGAAAGGGCATATGTTTGCAATTTCTTTTTTAAAAAAAAATAAAAAATGGGCCCTAATTCTAATACAACCAAAGAACTGTGCAAAAACTCTGTGTCAAGTTCCAGTGATTTCTGACTTTATATTCAAAGCAACTAGAAACCATTAGAAGTGATACTCTTTAAATAAGTAAAACTGCTTGAGCTATGAACATAATATTTTTTTAGTGATAGACATTTTGCTTATGTTTAGGGGAAAAACATGTATGTCACATTTAGTTGTCACATTTGTGTTTAGCTTATGGATAAGAGGTGTGCTTTAACATAAAGAGTGCCACTGTCTTTTTGCACACAACATCTGTACGTTAAATGAGTTGGTCCTGTAGTTTCAGATTGCAGACTGTATACAAGTGGAATACAAAAATATTAGTGCTTTTGTGCTCAAAATTTGCTAAAGTTAAATCGATAACGCTTTAATTTCTTTCATGTACTTGGCAAGAGTCCATGAGCTAGTGACGTATGGGATATACAATCCTACCAGGAGGGGCAAAGTTTCTCAAACCTCAAAATGCCTATAAATACACCCCTCACCACACCCACAATTCAGTTTTACAAACTTTGCCTACTATGGAGGTGGTGAAGTAAGTTTGTGCTAAGATTTCTACGTTGATATGCACTTCTCAGCTTTTTGAAGCCCGATTCCTCTCAGAGTACAGTGAATGTCAGAGGGATGTGAAGGGAGTATCACCTATTGAATGCAATGGTTTTCCTCATGGGGATCTATTTCATAGGTTCTCGTTATCGGTCATAGAGATTTATCTCCTACCTCCCTTTTCAGATCGACGATATACTCTCATATATATTACCTCTACTGATAACCATTTCAGTACTGGTTTGGCTATGTGCTATATGTGGATGGGTGTTTTTTGGTAAGTATGTTTTCATTACTTAAGACACTCTCAGCTTTGGTTTGGCACTTTATGTATTTATATAAAGTTCTAAATATATGTATTGTACTTATATTTGCCATGATTCAGGTTTTCAGTATATTTCCTTTTGCAGACTGTCAGTTTCAAATCTGGGAAATGCTTTTTTATGAAAAATGTATTTCTTACCTGGGGTATAGTCTCTTTTTCAAATTGACTGTCTATTAAATTTGCAGGCAGAATTAGGCTTGCGAGGGCGCAAAATGCCAAAGTTTATTGCGTCATTCTTGGTGCGAGATTTTTTTTGGGCGGGAAGTTATGATCGTTGATGTTAATTCGTCATTTCAGGTGTCTTAGTTGACGCTGAGTCCTTCACAAGGTTGCATCATCAATGAAGCGAGTGTGTCATTTTCAGACTTTTTTGGCGTCAAAAAATATTTTTCTGTTTGTTGTGCGTCATACTTGGCCTAATATTTTAATTATTTAAGACCCCATTTCTATTTGCCTCTTGCCTTTTTCTATGTCAGAAGGCTATGCTGTTTGCATTTTTTCCCATTCCTGAAACTGCCATTTAAGGAAATTGCTAATTTTGCTTTATATGTTGTTTTTTTCTCTTACATTCGCAAGATGTCTCAATCTGATCCTGTCTCAGAAATCCCTGTTGGAACCCTGCTGCCTGATAACAATTCTACCAAAGCTAAGTGCATTTGTTGTAAATTTGTGGAGGTTATACCTCCAGCTGTTGTTTGTAATAGTTGTCATGATAAACTTTTACATGCAGAGAATGTATCCATCAGTAGTAGTTCATTACCTATTGCTGTTCCCTCAACATCTAATGCACAAGATATACCTGTAAATTTAAGAGAATTTATTTCTGATTCTATTCAGAAGCCTTTGTCTGCCATTCCGCCTTTTAATAAATGTAAACGTCTTTTAAAACTTCTCATACAGTTGATGAAATTTCAAATGACCGGCAACATACTGAATTATCCTTCTCTGATGAGGATCTATCTGATTCAGAAGATCCTGCCTCAGATATTGACACTGACAAATCCTCTTATTTATTTAAAATGGAGTATATTTGTTCTTTGTTAAAAGAAGTGTTGATTACATTAGATATGGAGGAAACTAGTCCTCTTGAAATTAAAACTAGTAAACATCTAAATTCTGTTTATAAACCTCCTGCGGTTATTCCAAAGGTTTTTCCAGTTCCTGATGCTATTTCTGATATGATATCTAAAGAATGGAATAGGCCTGGTACTTCTTTATTCCTTCTTCAAGGTTTAAAAAATGGTATCCTTTGCCAGCAGTTAGATTGGAGTTTTGGGAAAAGATCCCCAAAGTTGATGGGGCTATCTCTACTCTTGCTAAATGTATTACTATTCCTATGGAAGATAGTACTTCTTTGAAAGATCCTTTAAATAGGAAACTTGAATCTTATATAAGGAAAGCTTATTTATATTCAGGTCATCTTCTTAGGCCTGCAATTTATTTTGCTGATGTTGCAGCTGCTTCAACTTTTTGGTTGTAAACTTTAGCGCAACAAGTATTGGATCATGATTTGTCTAGCATTGTTAAGTTAATTCAACATGCAAATAATTTAATTTGTGATGCCATTTTTGATATCATCAAAATTGATGTTAAATCTATGTCTTTAGCTATTTTAGCTAGAAGAGCTTTGTGGCTCAAATCTTGGAATGCTGATATGACTTCTAAGTTCAGATTGCTATCTATTTCTTTCCAAGGTAGTACATTATTTGATTCTCAGTTGGATTCAATATTTTCCACTGTCACTGGGGGGAAGGGAGTTTTTTTGCCTCAGGATAAAAGACCTAAGGGTAAATCTAAAGCTTTTAACTGTTTTCGTTCCTTTCGACAAAATAAGGAACAAAAACCTAATACTTTCCCCAAGGAATCTGTTTCCCATTGGAAGCCTTCTTCAAATTGGAATAAATCCAAGCCATTTAAGAGATTGAAGCCAGCTCCCAAGTCCGCATAAAGGTGCAGCCCTCATTCCAGATCAGCTGGTAGGGGGCAGATTAAAATGTTTCAAAGATGTTTGGACCAATTCGGTCCAAAATCATTAGATTCAGAGTATTGTCTCTCAGGGGTACAGAATAGGATTCAGAGTAAGACCGCCTGTGAGAAGATATTTTCTCTCACGCATTCCAGCAAACCCGGTAAAGGCTTAGGCTTTACTAAAGTGTGTTTCAGACCTGTAGTTATCAGGGGTAATCATGCCAGTTCTGTTTCAGGAACAGGGTCTGGGGTTTTATTCAAATCTATTCATTGTCCCAAAGAAAGAAAATTCATTCAGACCAGTTCTGGATCTAAAGATTTTGAATCGATATGTAAGAGTACCAACTTTCAAAATGGTGAATATAAGGACTATTCTGCCTTTTGTTCAGCAAGGGCATTATATGTCCACGATAGACTTACAGGATGCATATCTTCATTTTCCGATTCATCCGGATCACTATCAGTTCCTGAGATTCTCTTTTCTAGACAAGCATTACCAATTTGTTGCTCTTCCTTTTGGCCTAGCAACAGCTCCAAGAATCTTTTCAAAGGTTCTCGGTGCCCTACTCTCTGTAATCAGAGAGCGGGGTATTGCGGTGTTTCCTTATTTGGACGATATCTTGGTGCTCACTCAGTCTTTACATTCTGCAGAATCTCACACAAATCAACTAGTGTTGTTTCTTCGAAGACATGGTTGGAGGATCAATTTACCTAAAAGTTTGTTGATTCCTCAGACAAAGGTAACCTTTTTAGGTTTCCAGATAGATTCAGTGTCCATGACTTTGTCTCTAACAGACAAGAGACATTTGAAATTGGTTTCAGCCTGTTGGACCCTTCAGTCTCAGTCATTCCCTTCAGTAGCTATGTGCATGGAAGTTTTAGGTCTCATGACTGAAGAATCGGACGCGATCCCCTTTGCTCATTTTCATATGAGACCTCTCCAGCTTTGTATGCTGAACCAATGGTGCGGGGATTATGCAAGGATATCACAATTAATATCCTTAAATTCCAATGTTCGACTTTCTCTGACTTGGTTGGTTAGATCACCATCGTATAATTCTAGGGGCTTCTTTCGTTCGCCCAACCTGAACTGTGATCACAACAGATGCGAGTCTTTCAGCTTGGGGAGCTGTTTGGGGATCTCTGACAGCACAAGGGGTTTGGAAATCTCTAGAGGCGAGATTACTAATCAATATTTTGGAACTCCGTGCGATTCTCAGGGCTCTTCAGTTTTGGCCTCTGTTGAAGAGAGAACCGTTCATTTGTTTTCAATCAGACAATATCACAACTGTGGCAAATGTCAATCATCAGGGTGGGACTCACAGTCCTCAAGCTATGAAATAAGTATCTCGGATACTTGTTTGGGTGGAATCCAGCTCCTGTCTGCAGTTCATATCCCAGGTATAGACAATTGGGAAGCGGATTATCTCAGTCGTCAGACTTTGCATCCAGGAGAATGGTCTCTCCACCCAGATGTGTTTTCTCAAGGTCCGTTTTTCCATCAGGATCTCAAATCATTAAATTTGAAGGTATGGAAATTGAACACTTAGTGCTTAGTCATAGAGGTTTCTCTGACTCAGTGATTAATACTGAGGCTCGTAAATCTGTTTCTAGAAAGATTTATTATCGAGTTTGGAAGACTTACATTTCATGGTGTTCTCATAAATTCTCTTGGCATTCTTTTAGAATTCCTAGAATTTTACAGTTTCTTCAGGATGGTTTGGATAAAGGTTTGTCTGCAAGTTCCTTGAAAGGACAAATCTCCACTCTTTATGTTTTATTTCACAGAAAGATTGCTAAACTTCCTGATATTCATTGTTTTGTGCAGGCTTTGGTTCGTATCAAGCCTGTCATTAAATCAATCTCTCCTCCTTGGAGTCTTAGTTTGGTTTTGAAGGCTTTACAGGCTCCTCCATTTGAGCCTATGCTTTCTTTTGACATTAAAATACTTTCTTTGAAAGTGTTGTTTATTTTGGCCATATCTTCTGCTAGAAGAGTTTCTGAATTATCTGCTCTCTCTTATGAATGTCCTTTTCTGATTTTTCATCAGGATAAGAAAGTTTTGCGGAGTTCATTTAAATTCTTACCTAAGGTTGTGAATTCTAACAACATTAATAGAGAAATTGTTGCTCCTTCCTTGTGTCCTAATCCTAAGAATTCTTTGGAGAGATCTTTACATTCTTTGGATGTGGTGAGAGCTCTGAAATATTATGTTGAAGCTACTAAAGATTTCAGGAAGACTTCTAGTCTATTTGTTATATTTTCTGGTTCCAGGAAAGGTCAGAAGGCTTCTGCCATTTCCTTGGCCTCGTGGTTAAAACTTTTGATTCATCAAACCTATTTAGTTGGGTCAAGCCCCCCCTCAGATAATTACAGCTCATTCTACTAGATCATTTTCCACTTTATGGGCTTTAAAGAATGAAGCTCCAGTTGATCAGATTTGCAAAGCAGCAACTTGGTCTTCTTTGCATAAATTTACTAAATGCTACCATTTTGATGTATTTGATTCTTCGGAAGCAGTTTTTGGTAGAAAAGTTCTTCAGGCAGCTGTTTCAGTTTGATTTTTTTGCTTTTGATTTAAGTTTTTGTCCTCTCATCTATGAGAATAAACTTATATTTTAGGTTGTGGATTAATTTTTTCAGCGGAAAATGGCTGTTTTTATTTTTATCCCTCCCTCTCTAGTGACTCTTGCATGGAGTTCCCCATCTTGTGTATTGCTATCCCATACATCACTAGCTCATGGACTCATGGCCAATTACATGAAAGAAAACATAATTTATGCAAGAACTTACCTGATAAATTAATTTCTTTCATATTGGCAAGAGTCCATGAGGCCCATCCCCTTTTTTATGGTGGTTATGATTTTATTGTATAAAGCACAATTATTTCCAAATTCCTTTGTTGATGCTTTTTACTCCTTTCTTTTTCACCCCACTTCTTGGCTATTCGCTAAACTGAATTGTGGGTGTGGTGAGGGGTGTATTTATAGGCATTTTAAGGTTTGGGAAACTTTGCCCCTCCTGGTAGGATTGTATATTCCATACATCACTAGCTCTTTTTTCAAGTTCTTACATAAATTATGTTTTTTTTCACTCATATTACAAGTTGATAGTAATACATAATTGCTCAAGTGGAAGTCTAGGGCATGCTAACATCTGGATGTTTGATATTGCAGGTGCACTAAATCCCTCACATAATAGACTTACATGGGGTACACTGAGAAAATTATGTTGGCTATCTCTTGCACTAAGCCAAAGGTGTCTTAAACCAAAGGTTCTTTTTAATAAATATAAATACATTCATTTTTTCGTGTAGCTTACATAAAAACAAGACATAGGGATATCAATCTTCTAAAAAAATGTTACAGCTTCCCCACTCCAATAGTAACATATGGACTTGTAGCAACTGAAGCTGTTTCTATAGTTACGTAAGCAAAATATGCATCTGAAGATCCTTTAAACTACAAATACCTACAAATTTATGTAGCAAGCAGTTGCTACCTATGACCACATGTACGTAGCAAACGTAAGCTATTTTAATTACAAGTGTCGTGTAATACGAAAATTGACTTGCTATAGTGTCTCGTCGCTGTGTCTCATTTTTGTTTTATCTTTAAGGACCTGATTCAAAACCTCGCCTCTCAAGTGAGATGATCTTAGACATCTCGTCAGTATGGAGAGCTCCCTAAAAAAACATAAATTTTAATCGGAAAGATGTTTATCTCACTATGCATGGTTCTTGATGTGAAGGAGATACTCCTACATTACAATATGAGGTCTAAAGAAAATCCCAAAGATTTTGCATGATTTCTCTCCATGTCTGCAAACTTTTGAATATCAGGCCCTCACTGTTTTCAATATTTCTTTTTTGCTTATGTTAGCATGTTTTCGGCGAGCTGGAAAGGGTCACAAGGAATAAGCAGCATCCCCTGCTTGATAAATGTACCCCCAAGTCTCCGTTTAGAGCAGTAAGCACTTAATTAAAAATATACCTGTACAAGAAGCTTCTATTTTCCATCAGTTGTCCCACTACTCCTCCAGTCAAATTAAGGTCAGGAGGCCTGTCAAGGAACATGTGAGGAACAAAAGATATAACCAATAACTATATAATCTTAGCACAGCTCTAGGTAATGCTTTTCGGAATATATATCTATTAAAAATGGATATAAGCTCTTCTTTCTGTTTAAATAGTTTTGATGTTGTTAAAAAGCCAGCGTCTCTTAAGCTTATGGTTTAATGCACAGCACTGCATGGTCATAACACCCCAGCCTATACAAAACTTTCAATTTATCGTAACGTTATTAAAAAACAAAACAAAAAACACACACACAGAAGAGCTCACACTAACAAAAGGAATGGAAATAAAGAACCAAGAATCCACACATACCCAGTAATAATACTTAAGGATATCTGACAGCTTAAAACCTGTTAAAGTGTCAGTAGTGATGTAGTACATATGAGTGACAAGTAATTCCAAGGAATGCTTAATAGATACACACGATTCACAGGAAGGGTTCCAAACCATTTCAATATTTATTTAGTGAAAGTGTTTCAGTTCTTATTAAGTGCCTCTTGATTTTGAGGGGATCTGCCTGGCGCATAATGGAAATCTATAACTTATAGGACACAAGACCCTCCCTGCACATAACATTGCCTCTTCAGTCTGCACATTAGGAATAAACAGAAAAGAAAATAAGCCTATTGCATGGTGTTTTCAGAGAAAAGGCCCAGTACTTTAAAATCCGAGCCAGTTTGCTGACAAGCACATCAACAGACTAAAAACTGTCAGAGACTAAAAAGTATATGTAGGCTTCTATTCTTTTCAACCTGACCCGTCTCTTCTGATCATTTTCCTGTTTGCCCTAAGCAGTTAATTTTCCACACCTTAAAAAACTCAGCCCTTTACAATGTCACTACCCTTAGCACCCTTTTTCTAGCCATGTCATGACATTCTTTTGGCAGAAATGTTCCTGTGTTAAATGGTAGCAGAAATAAACCACTAACTTTCTCCATTATCCATTTATGTTATGCACCTACTGCTTTTCAGTCAAACTAGTCAGAAAAAATACTATTTTGTCATTTATTACAGATGTTTAGCAATAACTATCACCACACATTTGTTGTACTCCCAGGAATATTGAAACTAAGTTATCTGCATAAAGAGATCTTTAGAATTTTGCACAATGTCACATGTAAACTTAAGCAACCGAGATTTAATTTGATATATTACCTGCATCTCAGCCAGTTTGGACTGTATTTCTGGGAGGATATTCACTCACTGCAAAGCAAAAAGAGCTTAGTAAAGCTGAGGCTGTGAGTATTTTACATAAAAAGAGAAATTCAAGAACAAGGGGTCATGATCTCAAGTTGAAGGGTAGCATATTCAGGAGTAATTTGAGGAAGCACTTCTTTGTTGAAAGGGTGATTGAGTCATGTAAGGGTCTCAAGGCGCTAAGGGAAAGGGGATAGGGGATAGGAGAAAGGGGGGGGGGGGAGGAGATGGGCATTCAGTTGAAGAGCCAGATTTTGAGGTCCTTTCTGAACTTTGTAAGGGAGGTGGATTGCCTGAGGTGAAGTGGGAGGGTGTTCCATGTCTTTGCCACCATGTGGGAGAAGGATCTTCCACCCGCTGTGGATTTGCTGATGCGGGGGATGACTGCGAGTGCTTGGTCAGCCAATCGGAGTTGTCTGGCGGGGTTGTAGAAATGTACACGGTGGTTGAGGTATTCAGGTCCAATGTTGTGTAGGGCCTTGAACGCATGGGTAAGGAGCTTGAAGGTGATTCTCTTGTTGATGGGGAGCCAGTGAAGGTTCCTTAGGTGTTCGGTGATGTTGCATTGGAGGGGGATGTCAAGGATGAGTCTGGCTGAGGCGTTCTGGATACGTTGGAGTCTCTTTTGGAGTTTGATGGTGGAGCCAGCATAAAGTGCGTTGCCGTAGTCTAATCGGCTGCTGACGAGGTCGTGGGAGACTGTTTTCTTGGTTTTGGTAGGGATCCACTTGAAGATTTTTCGTAGCAGGTGGAGAATGTGGAAGCATGTTGAGGTGATGGCATTGATTTGTCGGTCCATGGAGAGTGAGGAGTCCAGGATGAAGCCTAGATTTCGTGCGTGGTTGGTTGGGGTTGGAGGGTGACCGAGGGCTGTAGGCTACTAGGAGTTGTCCCATGCGGATTTATTGGGTCCGAGGAGGAGGACTTCGGTTTTGTCTGTGTTCAGTTTGAGCTGGTTGTCCTTCATCCAGGCGATGACTGCTCTCAGGCCTTCGTGGACATTCTTTTTGGTGGTGGTGGGATCTCGGGTGAGTGAGATGATTAACTGGGTGTCGTCGGTGTAGGAGACAATGTTGAGGCTGTGGCGTCGGACGATGGTGGCAAGAGGGGCCATGTAGATGTTGAAGAGGGTGGGGCTCAGCGAAGAGCCTTGCGGTACACCGCAGTTGACTGGTGTGGGTTAGGAGGAGAAAGGCGGGAGTCTGACTTTCTGGGTCCTGCCTGTGAGGAAGGAGGTGATCCATTCCAGGGCTTTGCTGCGGATGCCGGCATCATGTAGGCGGGTGCGGAGGGTGTTGTGGTCGACAGTGTCAAAAGCTGCTGAAAGGTCTAGGAGGATGAGGGCGGCGGTTTCTCCTCAGTCGAGCATGGCGCGGATGTCGTCTGTGGCAGCGAGGAGGGTGGTCTCGGTGCTGTGGTTGCTTCTGAAACTTAATTGGGAGTGGTCCAGGATGTGGTTGGCCTCAATGTGTCAATAAGTTGCAAGTTGATGGACTTCTCCATGAATTTGGCCGGGAAGGGGAGTAGAGAGATGGGGCGTGAGGTCTGCCAAGGGTTTCTTCAGCAGGGGTTTCAGTTCCGCATGCTTCCAGATATCCGGGAATGTACCAGTTTTGATGGAGCAGTTGATGGTGCGGCGGAGTTCAGGGGCGATGATGTTGCTTGCTTTGTTGAATATGTGATGGTGGCATGGGTCCGAGGGTGCACCAGAGTGGATGGATTTCATGATTCTGAGGGTGTCATCTGTGGTGACAGGGCTCCAAATAGTCCATGTGTGGTGAGGGGGGTGAATTTGGGAGGGGTGTCGGGTGTAGGGGAGTGGGTTGTGGAGGTTGAGTTATGAGGCATGAAACTGTCATAGATGTCGAGGATCTTATGTTGGAAGTGTGCAGCAAGGGTATTGCAGAGGTCCTGGGAGGGTGGAATGTTGGTGGTGTCACTGTTGGGTTTAGAGAATTCCTTGATGACTGAGAACAACTCCTTGCTGTTTTGTGCATTAGAGTTGATTCTGTCTTGGATGGCTGTTTTTTTTGGTGGTTTTTATGAGGTGGTGGTGGGTGGTGATAGCTTCCTTAAAGGCAGCTTTATCCAGAAGGGTCTTTCTGGATCTCCAGGTTCTTTCCAGTCATCTGCAGTGGCGTTTGGAGTCCTGGAGGGCTGGGGTGAACCAGCTAGCTTTGTTGGTGGTTTGGCAGCCAGATGGTTTTTTTGAGGGGGGCGAGGGTGTTGGAGCAGTCTGTAATCCAGCGCTGGAGGTTGCAGGTGGAGGAGTTGGCGTCTGTGGAGGTAGGTGGGGAGGATTTGTTTAGGGTGTGGTGTAGTTGGTCTTGGGTGATGTTGTTCCAGTTTCTGCTGGTTGGGTGGTAATGTCGGAGGTGTGTGGTGGGTTTGTTGAAGGAGAAGTGTATGCAGTGGTGGTCAGTCCAGAGGAGTCCGGTGATGTGATTGACTGAGATGTGGTCGCCTTAGGAGAAGATCATGTTGAGGGTGTGGCCGGCTGTGTGGGTTGGGTAGTTTATGAGTTTCTTTAGTCCAATAATTCCAAGGTTTTCCAGGAGGGTGGAGGTGTTGTGATCATTGGGGTTGTCAAGATGGAAGTTAAGGTTACCGAAGAGGATGTAGTCTGTTGAGGTGAGGGCATGGGGTGCGATGTGGTCAGTGATGGAGTCGCAGAAGGCAGGACGAGGTCCGGGAGGTCTGTAGATGAGGGTGCCACGGAGGGTGGTGTTGGGGTTGACCTGGATCTTGAAGTGTAGGTGTTCTAGGCCTGGTGAGTGGTTGTGACTTGGATGGTGTGTTTGTGGATAATGGTGATGCCTCCTCCCGGTCGGTTGCTGTGGTCTTTGTAGCAGATCTTATAGCCGTCGTGTATTGCAGTGACGATGTCTGGCCCTGATGCATGGTTTAGCCAGGTCTCAGTGAGGAAGGCAACGTCAGGTGAGGTGGAGTCTAGCAAGTTCCAGATTTCGAGGGCGTGCTTGTGGATGGAGCGGGTGTTGAGGAGGATGCAGTTGAGGTAATTGCGGTTGTTTTTGGGTGGGTTAGTTGGTTTGGTTGTGGTCCGGAGGGAGGGGAAGGAGCAGTTGCGGCAGGTGAAAGGTCCGAAGGTGTTGGTCGGGGATGCGTGGTAGCAGGCGGACAATCTACCAGTGTTGAGCGCGTGGAGGGTGCTGGTGTTTTAGTGGCAGCAGTTTCTGGGGCTAAGATTCTTGGCGTGGGTGCGGTCGGGGCGCGGACAAGCGCTGACGGGCTTGCCTTCGCAGCGATCACCATTAAATACAGCAGGAAGGTGGGCGGGCTGGTTAGCTGGGTAGGGGGTAGGTGTGAAATAATAACAGAGCAAACAAAATACAGAAAGATACCGCACAAATACATAGGGATAAGGGAGAGAAAACTTACTTTAGTGGTGCAGCGATCACCATTAAATACAGCAGGAAGGTGGGCGGGCTGGTTAGCTGGGTAGGGGGTAGGTGTGAAATAATAACAGAGCAAACAAAATACACAAAGATACAGCACAAATACATAGGGATAAGGGAGAGAAAACTTACTTTAGTGGTGCAATGATCACCATTAAATACAGCAGGAAGGTGGGCGGGCTGGTTAGCTGCGTAGGGGGTAGGTGTGAAATAATAACAGAGCAAACAAAATACAGAAAGATACAGCACAAATAGTGATGTTGTGAATTGTTCGCCGGTGAATAGTTCCCGGGGAACATAGCATGTTCGCGTTCGCCACGGCGGGCGAACATATGCGATGTTCGATCTGCCCCCTATTCGTCATCATTGAGTAATACTTTCATCCTGTACCTCACAGTCAGCAGGCACATTCCAGCCAATCAGCAGCAGACCCTCCCTCCCAGACCCTCCTACCTCCTGGACAGCATCCATTTTATATTCATTCGGAAGCTGCATTGTTAGTGAGAGGAGGGACAGTGTAGCTGCTGCTGATTTAGTAGGGAAATCTATAGCTAGGCTAGTGTATTCAGTGTAAACTACAGTACTGAAGGACTCATCTGATCTCTGCTGTAAGGACAGCACCCCAAAAAGCCCTTTTTAGGGCTGCTTTTTTTTTTTTCCTGTGTAATCTAAATGCAGTTGCCTGCCTGCCAGCGTGTGTGCCAGGCTCACAGTGTATACTGTGCCCACTTGCCCAGTGCCACCACTCATATCTGGTGTAACAGTAGTGTAGATTTAAAAAAAAAAAAACTTTTTTGACTGTGTTAAATAATAGCAGTCAGTTTCCTTCACACGTGTGCGTTTAAGTGCCTGCCTGCCTGCCAGGGCACAGTGTCGCCCCAGTGCAACTCATATGTGGTGTAACAGTAGTGTAGATTTAAAAAAAACAACACTTTTTTGACTGTGTTAAATAATAGCAGTCAGTTTCCTTCACACGTGTGCGTTTCAGTGCCTGCCTGCCAGGGCACAGTGTCACCCCAGTGCAACTCATATGTGGTGTAACAGTAGTGTAGATTTAAAAAAACAACAACACTTTTTGACTGTGTTAAATTATAGCAGTCAGTTTCCTTCACACGTGTGCGTTTCAGTGCCTGCCTGCCAGGGCACAGTGTCACCCCAGTGCAACTCATATCTGGTGTAACAGTAGTGTAGATTTAAAAAAAAAACACTTTTTTGACTGTGTTAAATAATAGCAAGTCAGTTTCCTTCACACGTGTGAGTTTCAGTGCCTGCTTGCCAGGGCACAGTGTCACCCCAGTGCAACTCATATCTGGTGTAACAGTAGTGTAGATTTAAAAAAAAAAAAACACTTTTTTGACTGTGTTAAATAATAGCAGTCAGTTTCCTTCACACGTGTGCGTTTAAGTGCCTGCCTGTCAGGGCACAGTGTCACCCCAGTGCAACTCCTATCTGGTGTAACAGTAGTGTAGATTTAAAAAAAAAAACAACACTTTTTTGACTGTGTTAAATAATAGCAGTCAGTTTCCTTCACACGTGTGCGTTTAAGTGCCTGCCTGCCAGGGCACAGTGTCACCCCAGTGCAACTCCTATCTGGTGTAACAGTAGTGTACATTTAAAAAAAACAACACTTTTTTGACTGTGTTAAATAATAGCAGTCAGTTTCCTTCACACGTGTGCGTTTAAGTGCCTGCCTGCCAGGGCACAGTGTCACCCCAGTGCAACTCCTATCTGGTGTAACAATAGTGTACATACCTGATGTTTTAAAGCACGTTATTCCAAACAATTTAGGAATGTTAGGTGATTTATGCCCTTTATGGGTTAAAACCAGACTCTGCATCAACTATGTAATTTTCCATGGGAGTTTTGCCATGGATCCCCCTCCGGCATGCCACAGTCCAGGTGTTAGTACCCTTGAAACAACTTTTCCATCACTATTGTGGCCAGAAAGAGTCCCTGTGGGTTTTAAAATTCGCCTGCCTATTGAAGTCTATGGCGGTTCGCCCGGTTCGCCCGGTTCGCCCATTCGCGAACAGTTATGGAAGTTCGCGTCCGCCGTTTGCGAAAGCAAAATTTTAGGTTCGCAACATCACTAAGCACAAATACATAGGGATAAGGGAGAGAAAACTTACTTTAGTGGTGCAGCGATCACCATTAAATACAGCAGGAAGGTGGGCGGGCTGGTTAGCTGGGTAGAGGGTAGGTGTGATATAATAACAGAGCAAACAAAATACAGAAAGATACAGCACAAATACATAGGGATAAGGGAGAGAAAACTTCTATCTTCACTAAACACAATATATTTATGTGACCAAGTGTTCCTCTCTAACCACCATCATACATCATGCCATGTTATCTGCCTTGCTCCTCAAAATCATTGAAAGGCATTCCTTATATCAAACTTTCTCTCTGCAATCTATTATATCCCATATGCCACACAACATACTTACTGCCAAATCTAAAAAATAATTTCTTCCTGATGTGTTCTTGATTTATCTTCTGATGTTTACATTGCTAACTACCTTTTCCTGTTATACAACATTATATCCTTTAACATCTGTACATTTACCAATATATCGTCAGCATATTCTTTTCTTGCAAATTCCCTTCTCCATTACCAATCTCTGTTGTGGTGTCACAAAGCTTGGTGCTCGATTATACATTTACTGATTATGCATTTACTGATTGTGCTATTCTGCTGTGTTTAGTGATCCTTTAATTTATTTAATAATAACTGAAAAATTTGGATCTATGACGTTAGTGGTCTGGCAGAGCATTGACTCTTCTGCAAACCAAAAATGTTACACAGAAGTCAGCTGATGAATAAAATATTTTGCATTATTAGTAGAAAAAAACAGAATAGTTGATTATTGGATGTTTTAAGGCAGTACATTTTTATTGGTTGGAAATGGATGCATAAGCAGACAGATTAATTAAATTCAAATAGTTAAGAATATGGGGCATATTTATCAAGGTCTGGCGGTCTACGCTCGCCGTATTCAGCATTGCACCAGCAGCTCACAAGAGCTGCTGGTGCAACGCCGCCCCCTGCAGACTCATGGCCAATGGGCCGCCAGCAGGCGGGTGTCAATCAACCCGATCATACTTGATCGGGTTGTATTGTGGCGATGTGTGTCTGCCTGCTCAGAGCAGGCGGAAAGATTATGGAGCAGCAGTCTTTGTGACCGCTGCTTCATAACTGCTGTTTCTGGCGAGCCTGCAGGCTCACAAGAAACACGGGGCATCAAGCTCCATTCAGAGCTTGATACATATGCCCCAATGGTTGATTTCAAAGAAAGCTTTAAAAAACTTAAATTTTAAATGTAACTTAGGGGGTTTCATTTAGAGAGGGGCTATGTGCTAGAGTAGTTGGCATAGGGGTTAATAGCATAGTACTTGCGGTGGGTATATTGGAGCATAGGGGTTTATAGTTAGAAACATAGAGGCCCATCTATCAAGCTCCGAATGGAGCTTGAGGGCCCGTGTTTCTGGCGAGTCTTAAGACCGTTGCTCCATAACCTGTCTGCCTGCTCTGATGAGGAGGACACATATCGCTACAATTCAACCCGATCTAGTAAGATCGGGTTGATTGACACCCCCTGCTGGCGGACGATTGGCAGGGGGCAGCTTTGCACCAGCAGCTCACAAGAGCTGCTAGTGCAATCCTGAATACGGAGAGCGTATTGCTCTCCGCATTCAGCGAGGTCTGTCGGACCTGATCCGCAGACCTTTGATAAATAGGCCTCATAGGGTTAATAGTTTATTGAGGTGGGTATATGGTGGCATAGGGGTTTATAGTTAGAAACATAAGGGTACCATTTTTGGGGTTAGTTAAGGCTTTTTTTTGGGTGGGTATTTTTATTTTTAAGAATAGATTTTTTTTTTTACTTTTCTATTGTAGGGTAGTTTTTTTTAAGTTAGATTTTGTTATTCTGGGGGGTGGATTGTAACTTGTATTTTTTTCCAAAAGAGCTGATAGTTAGTTTATTACAGTGGGTATATGGCAGCATAGGGGTTTATAGTTAGAAACATAGGGGTTAATAGTTTGTTTTGCGGTGGGTATGTGGCTGCATAGGGGTAATAGAATAGAACTTGTTGTGGGTATGTGGTGGTTTAGAGGTTAATAGTTAGCAACTTGCTGTGGGTATGTGGCAGTTTAGATCTTTATTAGTGTAGTATTGGCTTGCAATCATGGGGTACTTCGGTTAAGGGGTATTAGGCTTAGTGGTTAGCAGGACCGGATTGGGCCACCGGGATACCGGGAAAAATCCCGGTGGGCCAGCAGAGGCTGGGCTGGGGCAGCCGCAGATGTGTAGCACTGAACACACTGAAAGTGAGCGGCAACATGCGATGCACGTGCACACAGGAGTCTGGCTGGAGGACTCAGGAGCGGAGAGAGTCAAGCCGCTCGAGATAGGCAAGCTACATTGTGGGCGTGTCATGGGTGTAATAATGGACGGTGTGGCATGTGCCGTGGAGCTCGCTTGTGCAGCTGCGCTGCCTGCGCCGATACCGCTATTAGAGCAAGGTAAATCGCGCGGGATGCCTGGCGCCATGTGACTCAATGAGCCACATGAGTGAAGCCCACCCAGATGTTCAGTCCGGATCCGGTGCACTATCTGAACGTCAAGACAGCAGTGAGGTAGGATGGTGGGGCCGGGGTCTGAGCCAGGGGAGCAGCTGGGCAGGCAGAATGAAATTAGAATGCACCGTGCATGGGGCTTAAAAATTGCACCAATTTGCTCATGAGGACACTTGTGTCGACTGTAAGGGGAAAATATGTGTTGAATCTGGTGACTGACAACTGTGACACAGGGGCATGGCAGCCGTTTTTATTCTAAGATTCTTTTGTACCACATTTGAAAATATAAAAATAAAGAATCTGCCACTCAGTTTTGGACAGAAAGCAGCAAATGCTAAAGACATAAATTGGAGAATTTAGTTACAACTGCAGTTGATGAGAAAAAAAAAATAAATAAATAAATATATATATATATATATATATATATATATACTGTATATCTATATTTCTCTCTATCTCTCTATCTATATCTTTGACCGATTTACAGGGTTGTTGGGCTGGTCTCCAATTTTTCCAGGGCTGCTTTTTATTCCCAGTCCGGCCCTGGTGGTTAGGCACACGGCGGTTATATTCAAGGGATCCCTTTACTATACATCGCCAATATGGTTGGCGATGCTGGATATTATCTATAGCCGATCAATGTATAGTAAA
This sequence comes from Bombina bombina, assembly GCF_027579735.1. NCBI lineage: Eukaryota > Metazoa > Chordata > Amphibia > Anura > Bombinatoridae > Bombina > Bombina bombina. The sequence goes on along the minus strand of NC_069499.1, from coordinate 510,872,234 downwards.
TGACTCTCTGTGATGCTGCTATGTCGAGAGTTTGGAATATTTTGTCAGGCCCATGCGACATAGCAGCGGATGCCTTTGAATATTTTGCCCTCTCGTGGCACTTTCAATTATCAGGGCCTATGAGTTAGGTTTAGGCATTCTTGTGTTGGGTTTCAGCATTCCTTATGGAATCTCACTAAGCCAAAGAGCATTAGAGAATCAATTTGGTAAACTACATTTTTTTTCATTCTACCTGTAAACCATGACAAAAACAGCAATTAACTGAATAAACCATTTACTAAAATGAATGTGATAATTGTAAATCATGCCTGCCTCAGAAATCATAGTGAATCATTGCCTTAAACTTTAAAAATAAACACCTAGATTACGAGTTTTGTGCTAGGGTTAAAAAGCAGCATTGAGAGGTCCCAACGCTGCTTTTTAACGCCCGCTGGTATTACGAATCTTGCAGGTACAGGTGTACCGCTCACTGTTTTGGCCAGATTTGGAAATACTGCAAATCCACTTACGTCAATTGCGTATCCTCTTTTTTCAATGGGACTTGCATAGAGCCGGTATTACGAGTCTGCCAAAAAGTGTTTGGTAGACCCTCTCCTGTCAAGCCTGGTACCGCATTTTAAAGTCAGTAGTTAAGAGTTTTACACTACAACGCAGTAGCATAAAACTCTTAACTAAAGTGCTAAAACGTACACTAACACCCATAAATTACCTATTAACCCCTAAACCGAGGGCCCCCCACATCGCAAACACTAAAATAAAATTTTTAACCCCTAATCTGCCGAACCAGACACCACTATAATAAACATATTAACCCCTAAACCGCTGCACTCCTGCATCGCAAACACTAGTTAAATATTATTAACCCCTAATCTGCCGTCCCTAACATCGCCGCCACCTACCTACATTTATTAACCCCTAATCTGCCGCCCACAACGTCGCCGCCAGTATAATAAAGTTATTAAACCCTAAACCTAAGTCTAACCCTAACCCTAACCCCCCCTAACTTAAATATAATTACAATAAATCTAAATAAAATTACTACAATTCACTAAATTATTCCTATTTAAAACTAAATACTTACCTTTAAAATAAAGCCTAAGATAGCTACAATATAACTAATAGTTACATTGTAGCTAGCTTAGGGTTTATTTTTATTTTACAGGCAACTTTGTATTTATTTTAACTAGGTACAATAGATATTAAATAGTTATTAACTATTTAATAACTACCTAGTTAAAATAAAGACAAATTTACCTGTAAAATAAAACCTAACCTAAGTTACACACACCTAACACTACACTATAATTAAATAAATTCCCTAAACTAAATACAATTAATTACAATTTAAAAAAATTATCTAAAGTATGAAAAAGCCCCACTAAATTACAGAAAATAATAAACTAATTACAAGATTTTAAAACTAATTACACCTACTCTTATCCCCCTAACAAAATAAACCCCCCAAAAAATAAAAAAGCTCTACCCTACACTAAATTACAAATATGCGGGGCTTGCCCCAAAGTAATCAGCTCTTTCACCTGAGTAGGGTTGGTTGTGTGGGTGGTGGGTTTTAATGTTGGGGGGGGGGGGTATTTGTACTTTTTTTTACAGGTAAAAGAGCTGATTACTTTGGGGCAATGCCCCGCAAAAGGCCCTTTTAAGGGCTATTTGCAATTTAGTGTAGGGTAGGGCTTTTTTATTTGGGGGGGGGGCTTTTTTATTTTGTTAGGGGGATTAGAGTAGGTGTAATTAGTTTAAAAATCTTGTAATTATTTTATTATTTTCTGTAATTTAGTGTTAGTTTTTTTTCGTACTCTAGATAATTTTTTTAAATTGTAATTAATTGTATTTAGTTTAGGGAATTTATTTAATTATAGTGTAGTGATATGTGTAATTGTAACTTAGGTTAGGTTTTATTTTACAGGTAAATTTGTCTTTATTTTAACTAGGTAGTTATTAAAAAGTTAATAACTATTTAATAACTATTGTACCTAGTTAAAATAAATACAAAGTTGCCTGCAAAATTAAAATAAACCCTAAGCTAGTTACAATGTAACTATTAGTTATATTGTAGCTATCTTAGGGTTTATTTTATAGGTAAGTATTTAGTTTTAAATAGGAATAATTAAGGCCTAGATTTAGAGTTTGGCGGTAGCCGTGAAAACCAGCGTTAGAGGCTCCTAACGCTGGTTTTAGGCTACTGCCGGTATTTGGAGTCAGTCAGGAAAGGGTCTACCCCCTCACTTTCCAGCCCCGACTTTTCCATACCGCAGATCCCCTTACGTCATTTGCGTATCCTATCTTTTCAATGGGATCTTTCTAACTCCGGTATTTAGAGTCGTGTCTGAAGTGAGCATTAGAAATCTAACGACAAAACTCCAGCCGCAGAAAAAAGTCAGTAGTTAAGAGCTTTCTGGACTAACGCCGGTTCCTAAAGCTCTTAACTACTGTGCTCTAAAGTACACTAACACTTATAAACTACCTATGTACCCCTAAACCGAGGTCCCCCCACATTGCCGCCACTCGATTAAATTTTTTTAACCCCTTTTTTTTTTAAAATTTTTTTTTTTTCTTTATTTAAATCCAGCAAAATTTTACAAAGACCATATCAATAAATGAAAATAATAAATGAAAACATTCTTCAAAACTTTTCCATATCTTATCTTTTTGCACCACGCAGGGTCAAAACATTGTACATCACATGATCTTATAACAAGGAAAAACCAAGTTCTATAATAAAATTAATAATTTTCTCAAAGATCGATTTAACTGCTGGATTTAGAATTCTTCCTAATCCCCTGGGCGGGGAGGACTACATATAGACAAACAGACAGAGAAATAACACAACGGGAAAGGGGGGAAGAAAAAAAAAAAAGAGAGAGAGAAAAAAAAAAAAAAAAAAAAAAATTCCCCAACTCCCCCACCCCTCTGCAACCCACCCACCGTTTATTTTCAAAGACCCTCAATCCATGACGGTGGAAAAACATCTAATAATGTCAATTCAGCAAAACTAACTGATTGCAAAAATGGGTAAAGAATCCGTTTTTGAAGTGGTCTTGGGTAAGTTAAAATGACTGGAGACCATTTCCATAAGAAGTTCTTAATCCTCTTTTCTGCCGCATTCTTAAGATGGTATGATTCATATACTATTTGTTCCTGGATATATTTAAAGATCAGGGCAAGCCCTGGTACAAGCTTAGCCTTCCAATTTTTAAGCAAGCAGCTTCTAACCACTAATATAATAGTGTTAAGACTATTTCTAGTACTATTACTAATAGCATTCTGTGAAGGAACCAAGAGCAAGACTTCTTCCAAAGACAATCCTATCGACACTTTATATAGTTTATTAAACCAAAAAATTATCTTTAACCAGAGCTGTCTAACTCTAGGACAAGACCAAAACATGTGCCCTGTATCCGCTTTATTATAATAACAGCGTGGACATCTGCTAACCATTGTTATATAAAACTTAGATAACCTAAGAGGAGATAGATAGAAATTATTAATCATCTTCATATGAGATTCCCTCATGCCCATTGGAACTCTACATTTATAAAGAGAGTCAAAACTCTGTTTAATTTTTTTATGATCCATTGTAGGCATTAATGTAGACCAAGAATTACAGATGTTATCCATATATACCAAGCTTTGTTTATTCAACATGATGTCATATAGCAATGAGATCGATGAATCTCCTGCCAAAAATTTTTTAATGGAGAGTCTAATATCTGACCACGCAATTGATAATGGAAACGTCCAATTTTGTGAGAGGAAAAAATGACGAATTTGAAAATATGCAAACAAATTAGCCTGGGGTAACTCATATTTATTAAACAAGGATCGACACGTATATATTTGACAATTTCCATCTAATAACTGATTCACAGAAACCAACCCTTTTTGAGCCCATTCCTTAAATACTTCCTGATACATTCCAGGTAGAAAGCTAGGATTACCTATAATAGGTAAGAATTCAGAAAATGAGAAATCTATATCCAGGCATTTACAAAACTTTTGCCAGGCAATAATTATATTTTTAATTGAAAAAAGTCTGGATACATTCTGAGGTAGCTTGCGTACCGGCAGATGCAAAATGGCCTTTAGAGAAAATGGTGTGATTAAAAAGGTTTCCATATCATCTGAAGAAACAATATTAGTTCCTGCAAGCCAGTCTACCGCTATTTTAACCAGTGCCACTACATTATATAATTTAAGATTAGGAAGAGCCAGGCCAGCTGATTCAGGTTTTTGCATTAATCTAAGAAGCGATATGCAAGGTTTTTTATTATTCCAGATAAATCTAGAAAACTGTGTATAAAATTCCCCAACTCCCCCACCCCTCTGCAACCCACCCACCGTTTATTTTCAAAGACCCTCAATCCATGACGGTGGAAAAACATCTAATAATGTCAATTCAGCAAAACTAACTGATTGCAAAAATGGGTAAAGAATCCGTTTTTGAAGTGGTCTTGGGTAAGTTAAAATGACTGGAGACCATTTCCATAAGAAGTTCTTAATCCTCTTTTCTGCCGCATTCTTAAGATGGTATGATTCATATACTATTTGTTCCTGGATATATTTAAAGATCAGGGCAAGCCCTGGTACAAGCTTAGCCTTCCAATTTTTAAGCAAGCAGCTTCTAACCACTAATATAATAGTGTTAAGACTATTTCTAGTACTATTACTAATAGCATTCTGTGAAGGAACCAAGAGCAAGACTTCTTCCAAAGACAATCCTATCGACACTTTATATAGTTTATTAAACCAAAAAATTATCTTTAACCAGAGCTGTCTAACTCTAGGACAAGACCAAAACATGTGCCCTGTATCCGCTTTATTATAATAACAGCGTGGACATCTGCTAACCATTGTTATATAAAACTTAGATAACCTAAGAGGAGATAGATAGAAATTATTAATCATCTTCATATGAGATTCCCTCATGCCCATTGGAACTCTACATTTATAAAGAGAGTCAAAACTCTGTTTAATTTTTTTATGATCCATTGTAGGCATTAATGTAGACCAAGAATTACAGATGTTATCCATATATACCAAGCTTTGTTTATTCAACATGATGTCATATAGCAATGAGATCGATGAATCTCCTGCCAAAAATTTTTTAATGGAGAGTCTAATATCTGACCACGCAATTGATAATGGAAACGTCCAATTTTGTGAGAGGAAAAAATGACGAATTTGAAAATATGCAAACAAATTAGCCTGGGGTAACTCATATTTATTAAACAAGGATCGACACGTATATATTTGACAATTTCCATCTAATAACTGATTCACAGAAACCAACCCTTTTTGAGCCCATTCCTTAAATACTTCCTGATACATTCCAGGTAGAAAGCTAGGATTACCTATAATAGGTAAGAATTCAGAAAATGAGAAATCTATATCCAGGCATTTACAAAACTTTTGCCAGGCAATAATTATATTTTTAATTGAAAAAAGTCTGGATACATTCTGAGGTAGCTTGCGTACCGGCAGATGCAAAATGGCCTTTAGAGAAAATGGTGTGATTAAAAAGGTTTCCATATCATCTGAAGAAACAATATTAGTTCCTGCAAGCCAGTCTACCGCTATTTTAACCAGTGCCACTACATTATATAATTTAAGATTAGGAAGAGCCAGGCCAGCTGATTCAGGTTTTTGCATTAATCTAAGAAGCGATATGCAAGGTTTTTTATTATTCCAGATAAATCTAGAAAACTGTGTATAAATCTTCTTTAGATCTTTATTTAAGATGAATAATGGAAGATTCTGAAGGGGATAAAGAAGACGAGGAAATATGATAGATTTTATTAGATTAATCTTAGCCATAATTGACAACGGAAATACCGCCCATATCTGAAGATCTCTTTCAATTTTTTGAAACAGGGATTCAAATTTTGCCTTATACCATTGGGACGGATTTTTATGCAAGACTAAACCCAAATACTTAATAGTGTCAACCACCTTAAACGGTATATTAGATATAGGGGAGGTAGTGCCTAAACGCATTAACTCACTTTTTTCTAGATTAATCCTGTACCCAGAGAAGGAACTAAAATCGTCAAGCGCTTGTAAAATCACCGGTATAGATTGCTGACAATTAGCTAAGAAGATCAAAACGTCATCAGCATAAAGTAACGTTTTAAGTTTCTGAGGGCCCATCTGTACTCCCATTAAGATATCCCTAAGGCGAATCGCCAATGGCTCAAGCACGATGTTAAATAATAGTGGCGATAGGGGACACCCCTGTCTGGTACCTCTCTGAAGAACTATCTTAGGAGACAGAGATCCGTTAATAAGCAAGAAAGATATTGGTTTTGAATAGAGTTTAGATATAAATTGTACAAAATTGCCTTTAAACCCGAAATTATCTAATGCCCTGAATAGATACTGCCATACAATTGAGTCAAACGCTTTGACTGCGTCTAATGACAGAATAGCAACATCTTGCAGCAAGGGTTTCTTACTATTTTGATCTATATTCCAGGCATAATCCAGAAAATTTATAAGCTTGCGGATATTTTTTGTAGAGTTTCTAGCAGCCATGAATCCTGTCTGATCAGGATGGATAATTTTATGAAGGCCCATTGAGAGCCTAGAAGAAATGATAGCCATTAAAATCTTGTAGTCAGAATTAAGCACAGAGATTGGCCTATAAGATGCTGGGTCTTCCGCATTTTTACCTTTCTTCAATATCAAGGATATATTAGCTGCAGAGAAAGAACTCGAGATAGGATCATCAGCCAAGAAATAATGATTAAACAATTTTTCCAAAATTGGCAGAAGATCTTCACCAATACATTTATAAAGCTCTGCAGGCAGCCCATCCGGCCCTGGTGCTTTGTTAAGTTTAAGGTTATTTATAGCCTTTCTTATTTCATCTATAGAGATGGGTGCATTAATTGATGTTAAATCGTCGACCTGTATTTGAGGCATCTTTATCTTAGTCCAAAATATTTCTTGATTCAACGCATTTGATTCTATGCTGGAGTAAAGTTGCTGATAATAAGCAAAAAAGACCTCAGAGATTTCTCTAGATTCAGTAAAGCGGTCATTACCAGTCTGAATAGCTAGAATCGCATTTTTTTTTTCTCCTGATTTTAGTTAACCTAGCAAGATATTTGGCTGAGCAACCATGGAAGCCTTTAAATTGCAGACTAATTTTGACTTCCTCTTCTAGTGATCTTTTCTTTAAAAATATGTCTCTTTCTCTCCTACTATCTAGATATTTCCTCCAATTAGATTCTGTACGATCTGAACAATAACTTTTGAAAGAATTCCTCACTTTATTATTAATCTGGACTTCCCATGCTCTATTTTTTTTCTTGACTAAGCTTATATAGGCCTGGATTTCCCCTCTAATCACCGTTTTAAACGCCTCCCAAAATATTTCAGGTTTTTCAAAATAATTCATATTATGAGAACAATATTCCTGCCACACGGACTTCAATTTGTTAATGAATCTAGGGTTAGAACATAAATATCTAGGAAAAAAGAATCTAGGTATATGGGCCCTATTTTCAGTTATTAAGAAGGATAATGAAATAATCGCGTGGTCAGATATTATAATTTCTCCAATCTCCGCCTCTAATTTGTGTACAGCAAGGATTTCAGAAGTTAGAAAAAAATCTATTCTAGAAAGTGTTTTATGAGCTTTTGACTCACATGAAAAGGCCTGTATATCCGGATTCTTGATTCTCCACACATCAACCAATTTTAGCATTTGGCAAAATTTTTTCAGACATTTTGCGTTTCTATGATATTGTATTCTATTTTTTTTAGAGAGCCTATCCAACGTAGGACATAATACTGCATTAAAATCTCCTCCCAGAATAACAGCTTCTGAGATAAAAGGAGTTAGTCTTACTCTTATTTCCTCCCAAAACGCTCCAGAAAATGTATTAGGTGCGTAAATATTACATAAAACAAAATTTACATTTTTTATTTGAATTTGCAACAAAATAAATCTAGCGGCTGGATCTATTTCTACATTAAGAACCTTATATTCTAGATCTCTGTGTATAAGAATCACTACCCCACACTTTATAGTGCTCCCAGATGAGGAAATAACTTTCCCCACCCATTGAATTCTCAATTTAGCTGCCTCTTGTTCATTAATATGTGTCTCTTGAAGAAAGACAATATCAGGTTTGTTTCTGGCTAATGTTTTGATAATCAATTTGCGCTTACTAGGGGAGGAAATGCCCCCTACATTCCATGACAAGAATCTAATTCCGTCAGTCATAAAAAATCTTCAAAAGATATACTATCTACAGGGTTTATTAAAACGATTATACACTGGGGAGGGTGCACAGGGGGAAGGGGGGGGAGAAGGAAAAAAAAAAAAAAAAAAAAAGGATTATAAGAAAGAAGAGAAAAAAGGAAGAGAAGAAAAACAAAAAGACAAAGCAAATTCAACCTAACCGGAACATACGTGCTCATAATACTGATCTCTTTACAGGATAATATAGCTACACTGAAAACTATTATACACCACTATTCAGCACCTAAATATTTCCTGATTTCAGTGACATCATTGAAGATTAATTTAGCATCCCCCTCCTCAACTAAAATACGAGCCGGGTATAGCAGATGTGCTTTAATACCTTTTTTGATTAATTGTGTACAATATGGGGCCATTAATCTCCTTTTAGAAGAGGTCTCAGATGAAAAGTCTTGGAATAATAAGACTTTGTAATTTTCAAATATAGGAGGATCACTTTTTTTATAACATTTTAACAGTTCAATTTTGTCTTGGAATTTTAAAAACTTGACTATACACATCCTATTTTTTACAATACCGTCTGAGCCTAATCTTTTAGGGCCAAGCCTATGCGCTCTCTCAATTATAAGTGGTAACATATGGGTTGGCATCCCCACTGCTTGAGGTAGGGTATAAGAAATAAATTTTATTAAATCTTCAAATTCAGGGCTTTCAGGCAGGCCCACTAACCTAATATTATTACGCCTGGAGCGATCTTCCAAATCCTCCAGGCGAAGCTGCATATTTTTAATTTTAGAATCTTGTTTACAGATTATAGATTCCTGTACATTCATTTGATCCTCTAAATCAGAGATTCTGCTTTCAGCTTCTAACAGCCTAGTTGAAAACTGTCTGACTTCAGCAGATAATGTAGTTATTTCCATTGAGATAGTACCTAATTCCTTTTTAATAGACTCGAATTGTGGGGAGAATAGGTCAGTTAACTTGGAAATCAACACTTGATGATCTATTGAAACCCCAACAGCCTCATTTAAACTATCAGAACTGGAATCAGTTATTCTACTTTTCTTATCTTTTGCTTTCACTGGCATTTTGGGTGAATTAATTTTCACCTGGGTGCAAAATTTTTCCATTAACAATCAGAAAAAAAAAAAGAAGAAGAGAACGTGAAAAGAATAAAAAAAAATAAAAAAAATAAATAAACAATAAACAACCAAAGAAAAAAAAAACAAAGATACACACCTGTTAACCCCTAATCTGCCGACCGCCACCTACGTTATACTTATGTACCCCTAATCTGCTGCCCCTAACACCGCCAACCCCTATATTATATTTAACCCCTAATCTGCCCCCCTCAACGTCGCCTCCACCTGCCTACCCTTATTAACCCCTAATCTGCCGAGCGGACCGCACCGCTACTATAATAAAGTTATTAACCCCTAATCCGCCTCACTCCCGCCTCAATAACCCTATAATAAATAGTATTAACCCCTAATCTGCCCTCCCTAACATCGCCGACACCTAACTTCAATTATTAACCCCTAATCTGCCGACTAGAGCTCACCGCTATTTTAATAAATGTATTAACCCCTAAAGCTAAGTCTAACCCTAACACTGCCCTAAATTAAATATAATTTTAATCTAACAAAATTAATTAACTCTTCTTAAATAAATTATTCCTATTTAAAACTAAATACTTACCTGTAAAATAAACCCTAATATATCTACAATATAAATTATATTTATATTATAGCTATTTTAGGATTTATATTTATTTTACAGGTAACTTTGTATTTATTTTAACTAGGTACAATAGCTATTAAATAGTTAATAACTATTTAATAGCTAAAATAGTTAAAATAATTACAAATTTACCTGTAAAATAAATCCTAACCTAAGTTACAATTAAACCTAAAACTACACTATCAATAAATAAATTAAATACAATTCCTACAAATAAATACAATGAAATAAACTAACTAAAGTACAAAAAATAAAAAAGAACTAAGTTACAAAAAATAAAAAAATATTTACAAACATTAGAAAAATATTACAACAATTTTAAACTAATTACACCTACTCTAAGCCCCCTAATAAAATAACAAAGACCCCCAAAATAAAAAATGCCCTACCCTATTCTAAATTACTAAAGTTCAAAGCTCTTTTACCTTACCAGCCCTGAACAGGGCCCTTTGCGGGGCATGCCCCAAGAAGTTCAGCTCTTTTGCCTGTAAAAAAAAACATACAATACCCCCCAACATTACAACCCACCACCCACATACCCCTAATCTAACCCAAACCCCCCTTAAATAAACCTAACACTAAGCCCCTGAAGATCTTCCTACCTTGAGTCGTCTTCACCCAGCCGAGCCAAATTCTTCATCCAAGCGGAGCAAGAAGAGGTCCTCCATCCGGTAGAAGTCTTCATCCAAGCGGGGCAGAAGAGGTCTTCCATCCGATTGAAGTCTTCATCCAAGCGGCATCCATCCGGAGCGGAGCGGCAGCATCCTGAAGACCTCCGACGCGGAACATCCATCCTGGCCGACGACTGAACGACGAATGACGGTTCCTTTAAATGACGTCATCCAAGATGGCGTCCCTCGAATTCCGATTGGCTGATAGGATTCTATCAGCCAATCGGAATTAAGGTAGGAAGATCTTCAGGGGCTTAGTGTTAGGTTTATTTAAGGGGGGTTTGGGTTAGATTAAGGGTATGTGGGTGGTGGGTTGTAATGTTGGGGGGGGTATTGTATGTTTTTTTTTACAGGCAAAAGAGCTGAACTTCTTGGGGCATGCCCCGCAAAGGGCCCTGTTCAGGGCTGGTAAGGTAAAAGAGCTTTGAACTTTAGTAATTTTGAATAGGGTAGGACATTTTTTTATTTTGGGGGTCTTTGTTATTTTATTAGGGGGCTTAGAGTAGGTGTAATTAGTTTAAAATTGTTGTAATGTTTTTCTAATGTTTGTAAATATTTTTTTATTTTTTGTAACTTAGTTCTTTTTTATTTTTTTGTACTTTAGTTAGTTTATTTAAATGTATTTATTTGTAGGAATTGTATTTAATTTATTTATTGATAGTGTAGTGTTAGGTTTAATTGTAGATAATTATAGGTATTTTATTTAATTAATTTATTGATAGTGTAGTGTTAGGTTTAATTGTAACTTAGGTTAGGATTTATTTTACAGGTAAATTTGTAATTATTTTAACTATTTTAGCTATTAAATAGTTCTTAACTATTTAATAGCTATTGTACCTGGTTAAAATAAATACAAAGTTGCCTGTAAAATAAATATTAATCCTAAAATAGCTACAATATAATTATAATTTATATTGTAGCTATATTAGTGTTTATTTTACAGGTAAGTATTTAGCTTTAAATAGGAATAATTTATTTAATAAGAGTTAATTAATTTCGTTAGATGTAAATTATATTTAACTTAGGGGGGTGTTAGTGTTAGGGTTAGACTTAGCTTTAGGGGTTAATACATTTATTAGAATAGCGGTGAGCTCCAGTCGGCAGATTAGGGGTTAATGTTTGAAGTTAGGGGTCGGCGGTGTTAGGGACAGCAGATTAGGGGTTAATACTATTTATTATAGGGTTAGTGAGGCGGATTAGAGGTTAATAACTTTATTATAATAGCGGTGCGGTCCGGTCGGCAGATTAGGGGTTAATAAGTGTAGGCAGGTGGAGGCGACGTTGTGGGGGGCAGATTAGGGGTTAATAAATATAATATAGGGGTCGGCGGTGTTAGGGACAGCAGATTAGGGGTACATAGGGATAATGTAAGTAGCGGCGGTTTACGGAGCGGCAGATTAGGGGTTAATAATAATATGCAGGGGTCAGCGATAGCGGGGGCGGCAGATTAGGGGTTAATAAGTGTAAGGTTAGGGGTGTTTAGACTCGGGGTACATGTTAGGGTGTTAGGTGCAGACATAGGAAGTGTTTCCCCATAGCAAACAATGGGGCTGCGTTAGGAGCTGAACGCGGCTTTTTTGCAGGTGTTAGGGTTTTTTTCAGCTCAAACAGCCCCATTGTTTCCTTTGGGGGAATCGTGCACGAGCACGTTTTTGAAGCTGGCCGCGTCCGTAAGCAAATCTGGTATCGAGAGTTGCAGTGGCGTTAAATATGCTGTACGCTCCTTTTTTGGAGCCTACAGCAGCCATTCTGTGGACTCTCAATACCAGAGTTATTTTAAAGGTGCGGCCAGAAAAAAGCATGCGTAGCTAACGCACCCCTTTGGCCGCAGAACTCTAAATCTAGCCGTTAGTGAACTGTAGTAATTTTATTTAGATTTATTGTAATTATATTTAAGTTAGGGTGGTTAGGTTTAGGGTTAGACTTAGGTTTATGGGTTAATAACTTTATTATAGTGGTGGCGACGTTGTGGGTGGCAGATTAGGGGTAAATAAATGTAGTTAGGTTGCGGCGACATTGGGAGGGGCAGATTAGGGGTTAATAATTTAATATAGGTGTCTGCAATGTCGGAGGCAGCGGATTAGGGGTTAATAAGTGTAACATAAGGGGTGTTTAGACTCAGGGTTCATGTTAGGGTGTTAGGTGTAGACATAACTTTTATTTCCCCATAGGAATCAATGGGGCTGCGTAAGGAGCTTTACGCTGCTTTTTTGCAGGTGTTAGGTTTTTTTTACAGCCGGCTCTCCCCTATTGATTCCTATGTGGAAATCATGCACAAACAGATTTTAGCAGCTCACCGCTAACGTAAGCAGCGCAGGAATTGAGGTGCGATGTGGAGCTTAATTTTGCTCTTCGCTCACTTTTTTGCGGTTAACGCCGGGTTTGTAAAAACCCGTAATACCAGCGCTGTCTGCAAGTGATTGGTGAGGGAAAACTGCTCATTAGCACCGCACAGCCTCTAACGCAAAACTCGTAATCTAGGTGAAAGAGTTTCCTTTCTAAGACAATACCATTATGACTAGAATATAAAGGATTTATATTTAAACAGAGCTGCAAAACCACCAGTCATAAATAGTATAACACTCAGTCTACAATGCATTATTCTGAAAATGCCTCCTTATTATACTTGTTCTGTCCTGTCACAAATCAAATGTTATTAGCCAATAAATTATAACTGGTAATTATGTAGCAATATACACAATAACATTTTTCATGGGGAATACTATAGTTACTGTTTCTATAATTATTTGCAACATTATATTCATTGCTACAGGGAAAACTATTTTTGAGTTATTTATATGTTTTTTAATTTTATTGCAAGACATGAAGCTACATATTTTGCATAAACTTTCTTTTTTTGTAGCAGCAGTGAACAGCCTAAAAACAAATACTTTTGGCAATAGCTGTTAGATAATTATTATTAATTCTAATTTTGCTTCCCTTAAAGGTACACTATTATATTGTAATACAAAGGGTGATTACAAGTGGAGCACTTATTAACGCACTGATTACAAGTGGAGCAAAATTAACAATTGAGCATTATTTCGCTAGAAGTAAGCTTTTTTTCACAATTCAGGTTGCGCTCATATTAGGAGTTGAAATCAAACTGTTTTCGCTCTTGCACTAACTCTACAAGCCCAATAAGCCGAACTTAAAATATCACGACAAGATTACATATGCGGCGGCGCCCGCAAAAGCCGGTGTTGCCATTTTTTAGTTGGTTATTCCTATCACATGCACGGTGCTGCATATAAATGTGGCACGTATATTTCTCCCATCGCCCCCAAATTTAACTCCCATAAGCTAAAATAGAACTGCGTCGCAAATCGTTATCACATATTCAGCGTAAGGATTTACGTGGCGAAAATTTAGCCATTTTACTCCATTTTAACCTCGCCACACATAGGCAGGTGCATCAAGCCTTACGCTGAAAAAGTGAGCACAGTAACTCCCTTAAAATATTAACTAACACCTAACGCATGTGCAATATTTACCTGTCAACTGCAATCCCCCACCCCAATAACTTATAAAGTATATTAACCCCTAACCTGCCAACCCCCACATTGCATTATGCCTAATAAAACTATTAACCGCTAATCTGCCTAACCCTCACATCGCAATCTACCTCTTAAACCCTAATCCGCCAACCCCCACATTGCAAAGTATCTTATAAACATATTAACCCCAATCAGCAAAACCCCCACAATGCAATAAACCTAATAAATCTATTAACCCCTAATCTGCCAAACCCCCACAACGCAATAAACCTAATACATCTATTAACCCCTAAACCACTAAATCCCCACAATGCAATAAACCTAATAAATCTATTAACTCCTAAACCGCTTAACCACAATGCAAATAACTAATTAAATTACTAAGCCCTGTAGCCTAACACCCCCTAAATTAACCCCAATTACCTAAAATTCGAAAATACTAAATTACAATTAAAATAAAAAACTAACATTACTTTAAAAGTAAAAAACTAAGTTTAAATTAATCTAAAATTGCAAAAAATTAACTCTAACATTACATAAAATAATAAACCAAATTATCAAAAATAAAAAAATTAAACCTAATCTCTATGAAAATAAAAAGCCCCCCCCCAAAAAAAACACCCCCTAATCTAAACTACCAAATAGCCCTTAAAAGAGCCTTTTGTGGGGCAATGCCCTAAGTTAAACAGCTCTTTTACCTATAAAAAATACTAAGTCCCCCCAACAGTAAAACCCCTCACCCACCAAACCCCAGAAAATAAAATAAACCTAACATTAAAAAACCTAAACTACTCATGGCCCCTAAAGGGACATTTGTATGGGCATCACCCTTAAAACGACACTCAGTTCTTTTACGATTTCCCATGAAATCCCTAATCTAAAAAAAAAAAAAAAAGCCTAAGTCTAACCCCCAAATAGGTACTTACGGTTCCTGAATTCCAGCGGAGAAAGTCTTGTTCCAAGCAACGATATCTTCTTCCATCATGGCAACCTCTTCTATCTTAATCCAGCCAATACATTTTCAGAAGCTCTCATCCTATTGGCTGATTTGAAAATGTCAGCAAATAGGAATGCAAGGTACCCCATATTTAAACAGGTACCTTGAATTCATTTCTTGGTGTGCGGCGGTGATCGTAAGAAGAGGATCTCTACCATCGATGGCTCCACGGTCACTGGTCTTCTGTTCTGCGGTTACCTCCACTCCCTGCCGGCATGGTCCTGGATATAGATAGACGAGGTCGCCGCGATGGAAGAAGATATCGCCCCTTGGAAGAATGCTTAACCGATTCGAACAAGACATTCTCTTCCAGACTTCAGGAACCGTGAGTACCTATTTGACTGTTAGACAAACTTTTTTTTTTTTTAGATTAGGGATTTCATGGGCACTCGTAAAAGAGGTGAATGCCCTTTTAAGGGCAGTTAAATAGCTGAATGCCCATACAAATGCCCCTTTAGTGTTAGATTTATTTTATTTTTTGGGGTTTTGTGGGTGGGGGTTTACTGTTAGGGGGGACTTAGTATTTTTTTATAGGTAAAAGAGCTGTTTAACTTAAGGCAATGCCCTACAAAATGCCCTTTTAAGGGATATTGGTAATTTAATTTAGTTTAGAGTAGGGTTTTTTTAATTTTGGGGGGTCTTTTTTCTTTTTTTGATAATTTGGTTTATTATTTTCTGTATTGTTAGACTTTTTTATTTTTTGTAATTTTAGATTTATTTAATTTAATTGAATAATAATATAATAATAATAATAATCTAATAGCCCTACCAAAATAAAAAAGCCCCCCCAAAATAAAAAAAACCCTAGCCTATACTAAACTACCAATAGCCTTTAAAAGGGCCTTTTGTGGGGCATTGCCCCAAAGAAAACAGCTCTTTTACCTGAAAAAAAAATACAAGCAACCCCCAACAGAAAAACCCACCACCCACACAACTAACCCCCCAAATAAAACCATAACTAAAAAAAACTAAGCTCCCCATTGCTCTGAAAAGAGCATTTGTATGGGCATTGCCCTTAAAAGGGCATTTAGCTCTATTGCGGCCCAAACCCTAACCTAAAGATAAAATCCACCCAATAAACCCTTAAAACAACCTAACACTAACCCCTGAAGATCCACTTACAGTTTTGAAGAGTCGACATCCATCCTCAACGAAGCTGGGAGAAGTCCTCAACGAAGCAGCAGGAAGTCCTCAATGAAGCCGGGAGAAGTCTTCATCCAAGCCAGATGGCATCTTCTATTTTCATCCATCCGGCGCGGAGAAGGTCCATCTTCAAGACATCCGGCACGGATCATCCTCTTCCAACGAAGTCTTCTTCCCAAATGAATGTTTCTTTAAGTGATGTCATCCAAGATGGCGTCCCTTAGATGCCGATTGGCTGATAGAATTCTATCAGCCAATCAGAATTATGATTGAAAAAATCCTATTGGCTGATGCAATCAGCCAATAGGATTGAACTTCAATCCTATTGGCTGATCCAATCAGCCAATAGGATTGAGCTCACATTCTATTGGCTGCTCCAATCAGCCAATAGAAAGCAAGCTCAATCCTATTGACTGATTGGATCAGCCAAAATGATTGAAGTTCAATGCTATTGGCTGATTGCATTAGCCAATAGGATCTTTTCAACCTTAATTCCGATTGGCTGATAGAATTCTATTAGCCAATCGGAATCTAAGGGACGCCATATTGGATGATGTCACTTAAAGAATCATTCATTCGGGAAGAAGACTTCGTTGGAAGATGATGCTCCGCGCCGGATGTCTTGAAGATGGACCCGCTCCGCGCCGGATGGATGAAGATAGAAGATGCCATCTGGATGAAGACTTCTGCCCATCTGGAGGAACACTTCCTCCGGCTTGGATGAAGATTTCTCCCGGTTTCGTTTAGGACTTCTTGCCGCTTTGTTGAGGACTTCTCCCGGCTTTGTTGAGGATGGATGTCGGCTCTTCAAAACTGTAAGTGGATCTTCAGGGGTTAGTGTTAGGTTTTTTAAGGGTTTATTGAGTGGGTTTAATTTTTAGGTTAGGGTTTAGGCCACAATAGAGCTAAATGCCATTTTAAGGGCAATGCCCATACAAATGCCCTTTTCAGGGCAATGGGGAGCTTAGTTTTTTTTTAGTTATGGTTTTATTTGGGGGGGTTGGTTGTGTGGGTGGTTGGTTTTACTGTTGGGGGGTTGTTTGTATTTTTTTTTTTAGGTAAAAGAGCTGATATCTTTGGGGCAATGCCCCGCAAAAGGCCCTTTTAAGGGCTATTGGTAGTTTATTGTAGGCTAGGTTTTTTCATTTTGGGCGGGCTCTTTTTATTTTGATAGGGCTATTAGATTAGGTGTAATTAGTTTAAATATTTTGTCATTTGTTTTTTATTTTGTGTAATTTAGTGGGGGTGTTTTGTAATTTAGGTAATTGTTTTAAATTTAGGTAATTTATTTAATTGTAGTGTAAGTTTATGTGTTAGTGTAACTCCGGTTAGGTTTTATTTTACAGGTAAATTTGTATTTATTTTAGCTAGGTAGTTAGTAAATAGTTAATAACTATTTAGTAACTATTCTACCTAGTTAAAATAAATACAAACTTGCCTGTAAAATAAAAATGATCCTTAAGCTAGATGCAATGTAACTATTAGATATATTTTAACTAGCTTAGGGTTTATTTTACAGTTAAGTATTTAGTTTTAAATAGGAATTATTTAGTTAATGATAGGAATTTTTAGTTAAATTTATTTTAATTATATTTAAGTTAGGGGGTGTTAGGGTTAGGGTTAGACTTAGGTTTAGGGGTTAATAAATTTAATATAGTGGCAGCGACGTTGGGGGCGGCAGAATAGGGGTTAATAAATGTAGGTAGGTGGCGGCGAGGTTAGGGGCGGCAGATTAGGGGTTAATAATATTTAACTAGTGTTTGAGATGCGGGAGTGCGGCGGTTTAGGGGTTAATATGTTTATTACGGTGATGTCGGGAGCGGCAGATTAGGGGTTAAAAATTTTATTATAGTGTTTGCAATGCGGGAGGGCCTCGGTTTAGGGATTAATAGGTAGTTTATGGGTGGTAGTGTTCTTTTTAGCACTTTAGTTATGAGTTTTATGCTACAGCTTTGTAATGTAAAACTCATAACTACTGACTTTAGAATGCGTTACAAATCTTGTGGGATAGCCTGTACCGCTTACTTTTTGGCCTAAAAAAAAAAGCTTGTAATACCGGCGCAATGGAAGTCCCATTGAAAAAAGACTTTACGGAAATTTCGTAAGTTAATTTGCGGTACGGCCAAAAAAGTGTGTGGAACAGCTGTACCTACAAGACTCGTAATAGCAGCGGTATTAAAAAAGCAGCCTATGAGGCTTAACGCTGCTTTTTTACTCATAATGCAAAACTCGTAATCTAGACGATTGGTAATATATACACCAAAGCGTTAAGTATAAGTATTAATGGAGTAGTAATATTGCCTTTAGAGGAAGTCAGTGGAATTGCAGGAACAAGCTTGCACAGAGCAAACTGTGAAACAGATAATTACAGAAGACAGATGCAGCTGCTCAGCAATTAGGATGTAAACGGACAAAAACAAGTAATGTGTTTAGTATTCACAGAGTAAATGGTTACGATGAGTTGCAATAGTAGTGACAATAACAAACTTGAACAAGTTATGCCTTTTGTGTAAGTAGTTACCAGACATTGCAGTAGGTACACAGATCAACAGCTGACAAGCTGTAAGCACAAGCATGAGAGTGAAACACAATCCAAAAGTGAATTAGTAACGATGTTAACTTGAAAGTTGAACAAACACTGTAGCAAACAGGTAGTACTTTTGCAATGATACTTCCAGCATGAGAATGGCATCCAAAGTTTGAAATTAGTAGATATGCAGGCAGAGAGACACAGGGAGATCTGTAGTTGGAGTAGAAAGTAAATCAATAATCAAGCAACCTAGGTAGGTGCAATTGCTATTTATTGGAAAAGGAGGTGGTGTGCCAAATGGTAAGGTGAATCCATGTTAAAGGGCCAGAAGGAAATTATAAGTTAAAGGGACAGAGGAAAATATATGACAGTACCCCCCCCCCCCCCAAGGAGGCCCTATGGGCCTACTAGGGTGAGCCAAATGAATCATTTTCAACAACCGAGGAGCATTGAGGTCAGAAGCAGCAGCCAGGAGTCATTCTCTTCTTCATAACCTTTTTATTTGAGGTATTGAAGTCGACGATATTGAAGTCTGGAATCAAGAATCTGTGCTACTTCATATACTTCTTGTCTATCAATAAGTACTGGAGGAGGTGTAGGAGGCACATGATTGGGAAAGGATTGTCTTTAAATGGCTTAATCAAAGAGACATGAAAAGTAGAATGGATATGATATGTTGGTGATAATTTGGGTTTAACTGCGTTAGAATTAATGATCTTTATTATTTTATGTTTAAATCATTTTTATTGAAATTTTGCATAGTACATATTATTCCAACAGTCGTTTCATATAAGATTAACAGAACTATATAAGGACAACAGATCTCGCTACCATGTACAATCATAATAATATAAACTGGATCTACTAGTGCTATAGTCTCCGACCACTCTTTACAGTCTTGTTGATTGACAGTCTCAAAATTTGTTTTTGGATTAAAGACTACAGTGGTCTTCCCTACCATGGCTTAAATGTAAGCATTGAGAGCAATCTGGAGTAGAGCGACTGTTCCTTCTAAAGAAATATATTCCTCCCAGGTGTGGGGGGGGGGGGGGGAGAGGCCAGGTGGGTCAAGTAAATACTCATATATAAAAATTGAAAAAAATAAACAAATAACAAAAACAACAACAGTAATAAATAACCTTCAGAATATAAGAAACTCTGTTTGGGTTTGAATGTTCTCAACAAAAGTACCTATTGGGACTGTCACCACTTATCAAAAAGTCATATCTATTGTGCCTCTATATGTATATAGGGGAATGAAAAAGTCTAACCAACGTATTCAGACCTGTTCCTGAGTGTCCAATAGAACCAGACCTCATAATTAGCTTCCTTAGTACCCAGAGACCAAGATGCTGACTCGTACATTGTGCATATAAATTGAATCTTATTTTTAATTTTTTGGGCCATGGGGGGTGCCCCTATCTTCCAGTATCTCACTATGCATGTTCTTGTTACTGTGCATAAGATTTTGATGAAGATATTGATTGGTCTATTGTATTTGTGAAGCTGGGTATAAAGTAATGCTTGTGTGATAGTGAGATGTATTCTTTCATCTAAAATATAACTAATCCGCTAGGAGAGCCTTCTCCATATGTTCTGTATGTCTGTACAATCCCACCACATATGTCTATATGTACCTAGTTCTTTACATCCTCGTTAACATAGTCTGGAACTGTTAGGGATCATGTGGGAGGATCTTCAAGGGGTTAGATAACATCTGAACATTGTTTTTAGAGATTTCTCTTTTAGATCTGCACTCACTAGTCCTCTACCCGCTGAGGTGAACACCTCATTCCACTCATCTCTAGTCAGGATAAGTTCTAGATCTGCTTCCCATCAGAGTAGAAGTGGGCTTTTAGAAACATCTCCTATTTTTTGCATCGCTATATATATTCTACTAATAGAGTGTTTTGGCCTATTTTCTTCTAAACATATAGGCCTAGATTTGGAGTTCGGCGGTAGCCGTCAAAACCAGCGTTAGAGGCTCCTAACGCTGGTTTTGGCCGCCCGCTGGTATTTGGAGTCAGTGATTAAAGGGTCTAACGCTCACTTTTCAGCCGCGACTTTTCCATACCGCAGATCCCCCTACGCCATTTGCGTATCCTATGTTTTCAATGGGATCTTTCTAACGCCGGTATTTAGAGTCGTTTCTGAAGTGAGCGTTAGAGCTCTAACGACAAAATTCCAGCCGCCTGAAAATAGCAGGAGTTAAGAGCTTTCTGGCTAACGCCGGTTCATAAAGCTCTTAACTACTGTACCCTAAAGTACACTAACACCCATAAACTACCTATGTACCCCTAAACCGAGCTCCCCCCACATCGCCGCCACTCGATTAAAATTTTTAACCCCTAATCTGCCGACCGCCACCTACGTTATACTTATGTACCCCTAATCTGCTGCCCCTAACACCGCCGACCCCTATATTATATTTATTAACCCCTAACCTGCCCCCCACAACATCGCCGCCAGCTACTTAAAATAATTAACCCCTAATCTTCCGACCGCAAATCGCCGCCACCTACGTTATCCCTATGTACCCCTAATCTGCTGCCCTAACATCGCCGACCCCTATATTATATTTATTAACCCCTAATCTGCCCCCCTCAACGTCGCCGACACCTGCCTACACTTATTAACCCCTAATCTGCTGAGCGGACCTGAGCGCTACTATAATAAAGTTATGAACCCCTAATCCGCCTCACTAACCCTATCATAAATAGTATTAACCCCTAATCTGCCCTCCCTAACATCGCCGACACCTAACTTCAATTATTAACCCCTAATCTGCCGAGCGGAGCTCACCGCTATTCTAATAAATTGATTAACCCCTAAAGCTAAGTCTAACCCTAACACTAACACCCCCCTAAGTTAAATATAATTTTTATCTAACGAAAAAAATGAACTCTTATTAAATAAATGATTCCTATTTAAAGCTAAATACTTACCTGTAAAATAAATCCTAATATAGCTACAATATAAATTATAATTATATTATAGCTATTTTAGGATTAATATTTATTTTACAGGTAACTTTGTATTTATTTTAACCAGGTACAATAGCTATTAAATAGTTAAGAACTATTTAATAGTTACCTAGTTAAAATAATAACAAATTTACCTGTAAAATAAATCCTAACCTAAGATATAATTAAACCTAACACTACCCTATCAATAAATTAATAAAAAAAAATACCTACAATTACCTACAATTAACCTAACACTACACTATCAATAAATTAATTAAACACAATTCCTACAAATAAATACAATTAAATAAACTAGCTAAAGTACACAAAATAAAAAAGAACTAAGTTACAGAAAATAAAAAAATATTTACAAACATAAGAAAAATATTACAACAATTTTAAACTAATTACACCTACTCTAAGCCCCCTAATAAAATAACAAAGCCCCCCAAAATAAAAAATTCCCTACCCTATTCTAAATTAAAAAAGTTACAAGCTCTTTTACCTTACCAGCCCTGAACAGGGCCCTTTGCGGGGCATGCCCCAAGAATTTCAGCTCTTTTGCCTGTAAAAGAATAAATACAATACCCCCCCCCAACATTACAACCCACCACCCACATACCCCTAATCTAACCCAAACCCCCCTTAAATAAACCTAACACTAAGCCCCTGAAGATCTTCCTACCTTGTCTTCACCATCCAGGTATCACCGATCCGTCCTGGCTCCAACATCTTCATCCAACCCAAGCGGGGGTTGGCGATCCATAATCCGGTGCTGAAGAGGTCCAGAAGAGGCTCCAAAGTCTTCCTCCCATCCGGCAAGAAGAGGACATCCGGACCGGCAAACATCTTCTCCAAGCGGCATCTTCGATCTTCTTCCATCCGGTGCGGAGCGGGTCCATCTTGAAGCAGGCGACGCGGATCCATCCTCTTCTTCCGTTGTCTCCCGACTAATGACGGTTCCTTTAAGGGACGTCATCCAAGATGGCGTCCCTCGAATTCCGATTGGCTGATAGGATTCTATCAGCCAATCGGAATTAAGGTAGGAATTTTCTGATTGGCTGATGGAATCAGCCAATCAGAATCAAGTTCAATCCGATTGGCTGATCCAATCAGCCAATCAGATTGAGCTCGCATTCTATTGGCTTATCGGAACAGCCAATAGAATGCGAGCTCAATCTGATTGGCTGATTGGATCGGCCAATCGGATTGAACTAGATTCTGATTGGCTGATTCCATCAGCCAATCAGAAAATTGCTACCTTAATTCCGATTGGCTGATAGAATCCTATCAGCCAATCGGAATTCGAGGGACGCCATCTTGGATGACGTCCCTTAAAGGAACAGTCATTCGTCGTTCAGTCGTCGGTCCGGATGGATGTTCCGCGCTGGAGGTCTTCAGGATCCTGCCGCTTCGCTCCGGATGGAAGACCATAGAAGATGCCGCCTGGATGATGACTTCAATCGGATGGAAGATCCTCTTCTGCCCCGCTTGGATGAAGACTTTGACCGGATCATGGACCTCTTCAGCCCCCGCTTGGGCTTGGATCAGGACATCGGAGGAGCTCTTCAGGACGGATCGGTGAACCTGGATGGTGAAGACAAGGTAGGAAGATCTTCAGGGGCTTAGTGTTAGGTTTATTTAAGGGGGGTTTGGGTTAGATTAGGGGTATGTGGGTGGTGGGTTGTAATGTTGGGGGGGGGGGTATTGTATTTATTCTTTTAAAGGCAAAAGAGCTGAAATTCTTGGGGCATGCCCCGCAAAGGGCCCTGTTCAGGGCTGGTAAGGTAAAAGAGCTTGTAACTTTTTTAATTTAGAATAGGGTAGGGAATTTTTTATTTTGGGGGGCTTTGTTATTTTATTAGGGGGCTTAGAGTAGGTGTAATTAGTTTAAAATTGTTGTAATATTTTTCTTATGTTTGTAAATATTTTTTTATTTTTTGTAACTTAGTTCTTTTTTATTTTTGGTACTTTAGCTAGTTTATTTAATTGTATTTATTTGTAGGAATTGTGTTTAATTAATTTATTGATAGTGTAGTGTTAGGTTAATTGTAGGTAATTGTAGGTAGTTTATTTAATTTTTTTATTGATAGGGTAGTGTTAGGTTTAATTATATCTTAGGTTAGGATTTATTTTACAGGTAAATTTGTTATTATTTTAACTAGGTAACTATTAAATAGTTCTTAACTATTTAATAGCTATTGTACCTGGTTAAAATAATTACAAAGTTGCCTGTAAAATAAATATTAATCAAAATATAGCTACAATGTAATTATAATTTATATTGTAGCTATATTAGGATTTATTTTACAGGTAAGTATTTAGCTTTAAATAGGAATCATTTATTTAATAAGAGTTAATTAATTTCGTTAGATGTAAATTATATTTAACTTAGGGGGGTGTTAGTGTTAGGGTTAGACTTAGCTTTAGGGGTTAATACATTTATTAGAATAGCGGTGAGCTCCAGTCGGCAGATTAGGGGTTAATAATTGAAGTTAGGTGTCGGCGATGTTAGGGAGGGCAGATTAGGGGTTAATACTATTTATGATAGGGTTAGTGAGGCGGATTAGGGGTTAATAACTTTATTATAATAGCGGTGCGGTCCGCTCGGCAGATTAGGGGTTAATAATTGAAGGTAGGTGTCGGCAATGTTAGGGAGGGCAGATTAGTTTTAGGGGTTAATACTATTTATTATAGGGTTTGTGATGCGGATTAGGGGTTAATAACTTTATTATAGTAGCGCTCAGGTCCGCTCGGCAGATTAGGAGTTAATAAGTGTAGGCAGGTGTCGGCGACATTGAGGGGGGCAGATTAGGGGTTAATAAATATAATATAGGGGTCGGCGATGTTAGGGCAGCAGATTAGGGGTACATAGGGATAACGTAGGTTGCGGCGGTTTATGGAGCGGCAGATTAGGGGTTAAAAATAATATGCAGGGGTCAGCGATAGCGGGGGCGGCAGATTAGGGGTTAATAAGTGTAAGGTTAGGGGTGTTTAGACTCGGGGTACATGTTAGAGTGTTAGGTGCAGACGTAGGAAGTGTTTCCCCATAGGAAACAATGGGGCTGCGTTAGGAGCTGAACGCTGCTTTTTTGCAGGTGTTAGGTTTTTTTTCAGCTCAAACAGCCCCATTGTTTCATATGGGAGAATCGTGTACGAGCACGTTTTTGAGGCCGGCCGCGTCCGTAAGCAACTCTGGTATCGAGAGTTGCATTTGCGGTAAAAATGCTCTACGCTCCTTTTTTGGAGCCTAACGCAGCATTTGTTTGAACTCTCGATACCAGAGTTAAATTTATGGTGCGGCCGGAAAAAAGCCCGCGGAGCGTTAACAGCCCTTTTACCGCCAAACTCCAAATCTAGGCCATAGTTTCCAACAGGGTTTTAGGTCTGTCTGCCTTTATTTTAAGATAGTTATTCATGGAAGAGAAAACCTGAAGATATAAATACCACTGTGACTTAATAGGGTGTAGTTTGTCTCTTAGCTGTGGGAACGTCATAATTTTGTTTTGTATCAGTAGGTCTGCCACATGATATAAGCCCTTATTTTCCCATTTGTCTATATCTCTACGGAACTCCTTCGGTAATAGATATCTAATGGGTATCAGGGTAGATTTAGAGGGCCACATTCCCCTTCTCATAGCCCATTCAGACCATATATGGGTAGAGTTATCCGTCACTAAAGATCTAATTGTTGTTGTTTTATTCACTAGGGTTATCTCATCCCATAATCTAGCATCATTGGATTCTCTTCCCTCCATCACTGCTTCTAGTTTGATCCATATAGCTTCCTGTTTTGACCTTGTAACCAGGAAGTCTTGGGCTAGTCTAGCTGTTCTATAGAAATCAAGTAAGTTAGGGATTCCCAGGCCTGTTAGAGATATATGGGTCGTCATTAATTTTTGTGCCATCCTAGCTGTTTTCTTCCCCTAATAAATGTTAAAATATCAGATTGTATGCTTGCCAGCTCTGGATGTAGGATTTTAATCGGGAGGGCCCTGAAAAGATAGAGAAGGCGTGGCAGGACATTCATCTTAATGATCTTTATTATTTTAAAGTGTCCGATGTAGAGAGAACTCAATTTCCTTGAGGGAGTATTCAATTTCAAATTCTTAGTATAGAGCCAAACCTGATCCCTAACCTTATAGTTAGGAGGAGCACGTTTGCATAAATCATAATAATGCTTCTGTTGAAGCTAAGCTGCTTTGATATTAGTTTGTAGGATACTGAACCCTTCTTGAATAGTTTGTAAAGTATCGGTAACTGCAGAGCAGTTGGATGAGGAGGGAGATAGAAATTGAAAAGTTGGATGGTATCCATAGTTGGCATATAATGGTGTACGTTTGGACTTCCGGTCGGCAGCATTCCAAGATGGCCACTGATTCTTGAAGCTCTGTGCAGCTTGAAGTTAAAAGTGGTTATATATATTGCAATCCTTCTATCCCTTGGCAACATCTGTGCCCGGGAACTCTCCTGGATTAAGGCATATCATCCCTTGGCCACTGAGAAGCGAGTTGAAATTGAAAAGGCCATTTGGCACTGTGGCAGGTTTACCGCTGCCACATTGTACATAACTCTACTCCAATCTAGCATTTGCCAACGCTTCTTCCTGATCTCATGCAATAGAGATACTTATCACTAAAGAACAATACATTGACACCCACATCCTAGCTGAATTAAAGGCCACACTCCTGCCTAAACTAGACCGACTCCTATTTTCCTGCTCCAACCTATGCGCAATAGTGAGAGCAATGGAACAATCTTGCCGACAAAAGAAGCCCATCTTCAATCCTACCTTATTGAATACAGTAATCAGCTCCACACCATATCCATGGGCGGATGACGGCCTCTTGACCTCAGCTCCCTCACAAAGGAGAGAAGCGGCAGCAACATTGGCAACCGGAGCAGCTCCCTCCCGCATGAACCTGTCGAAAATCCACAATAGAGCCAATTATAGAATCAAAGAAGAGCTTACCGATATCTTTGTTGACCCACCCGGTAACTGCCACAGCTCCGAAAATGGATCTTAGACCAAGTTTTAAAGAGGAAGTCACCCACAACACTGCCAACCCAACAACAACAACATGGGAGTTTTTCAACACTCAATACTTGTTCATCACTGCACATGAAAATCAGCATGACCATCATATATACAGAATTGAAAGCATGCCTCAAGATGCAAGTGTGTGGGGTTCATGCGGTTGCCATCCCCCAGCAATAGAATATGTCCCTCTGAGGTATAGTTATTTATTTCTAGCCCGTGTTGGAATCGGATGATCTATTTATCTGGGCCTATTGTTACTGAGTCACAGCTCCACCGTTTGGGCCCTTTTGACTATCAGGTGTTTGAAAATCTTTTATTGTTTATTGTCATTGGAACAAAATACCAATTTCTCTGTGAAACTTTAACTGAAAATATGCCTGCTAATTTAACTGCAATGGACTTCTAGTGCAATTCATTTAGTACATGGCGGAACTGCACCAAAGTAACTGATCAAAGTTCAGCCTGTATGGCTGCTGCACTATACTGTTATTGTTTTGTATTGGTTCTTAACCTCTGCCCTGTTGGCCGCTTGTTTTACTTTGTTATAATATCCTTTAAAAATTTCTAACCACACCATAATAGGGATATTCTCAACAGCCCTCTGCAAATGATATAAATCTATAAGGTATAGGAATCTCCAGATGCTCCCATGTCAGCTTACAACACCTATAACATAAACAGAAAGAATTTGTATACTTCCTTTAATTCTCTAAGCCTTAATAATATATTACTTGAAATAGGAGTATGTTAATGGGAAATATTATTATAATTATCACTACCTGGTTGCCAAATAGGCATTTAACACTTGTTTATTTACCTATTTTTAAAATATAATTACTGTCTTATAGTCTCTCTTCAAATGGATACCTCTTTCCTGCGCTGACATTAAATATATTTTCTAAACTTACACATTATTGCTAATATAACCATAGGAACATATCTTTTATTGCCTATTATATAAATTACTCATATGATACACCTGAGGTTTCCATTCCTGATTCCTCTGTTATGGTCTTCTTTGCATAGTGTCAATAAAGGAATCTATACAGCAGTCTGATTGTCGCAAGAATGTATATTCCAGGAATTCTTTCAATATTGTGAGCCTACAGCTTTTACAAGATGTAAATACATATTAGTCACAAACCTCCCTCCACCCTGAGATAGTAGCTTCATACCCATTTTACCCTGTCTATCAATAGACTGCAGAGATTATTTTTTATATATTGATAATTATTTTACTATTTTATTATTTTTGTCTGGCTTTGTTTTGTTGGATAATATTGGAAAAGGAAGAAAATGTTTTTTAACAATAGGGGAACCCACATCACTTGTACTTCATAGGGACTCACGAGAAACACAAAATACTCACTTATTTTCATCAGTACCACCTTTTAGTAAAGGCCTCCACCTTTCTTCTATTACTGCTAATAATTACTGTTAATGATTGAGCTTTTTCTTTAGTATGACAACATTATAAATATTCTACAATGTATTATTATAGAAATGCTCTTTTTGATGTAACTTGCCATGTGCACCCTTTTAATACGTATTGCAATGTATGTAAACTCTGAAGACGTGCTCATTTTATTGTTTTGTCTTTGATGCATTTTACTCAATAAAAAGAAATTTAAAACAAAAAAGGTGTATGTTTAGTTGTTGAACTAATGGTATTGTTGTAGGCAAATTCCGCAAGTGGTAAGAGATCTAACCAGTTGTCCTGTAGATGTGTTGTGAAACAACGAAGATATTGCTCCAGCCACTGGTTTGTCTTTTCTAATAATCCATTAGTTTGAGGGTGAATTTCAATTCGACTGGAAGAGTTCTACATAACTCTTTCCAGAAATTGGAATTTAACTGTACTTCTCTGTAAGTAGTGAGGCTTGTGGGTAGACCTTGTAACTTGACAATATTGATTATAAACAATTGAGATGTCTTAGGTGCAGAAGGAGTCCCCTTGGTTGGAATGAAATGTGCCATCTTTTTTAACTGATCAACGACCACTAAAATAGTATCATATTGTTGTGATCGGGGAAGTTTAACTATAAAATCCATTGAGAGATACTGCCATGGTTTTTAAGTAATTGGTAGAGACATAAGTAAACCATATGGAGTTCTTCTGTTAGATTTGCAGTGAGCACAGATTGTGCAAGAGGTGACAAAATCTATAGTAGACTGATGCATCTTAGGCCACCAAGAAGTAATTATAAGGTCTTCTGTATACCTGGGTGTCCTGTCAGGGGAGTATCATGTACATGTTTTAAAACATAAGTACGTAGAGAGGTGAGAATGTATAATGTATCCTCTTTGTATAACAATCCATAATTCGGTCAGGAGGAATAATGGTAGTAGGTGCTTGTGGTGCAGGTGGAGGGAACATCCTGGAAAGGGAATCAGCTTTACCAATCCTTGATCCTGGTCAGTAGACAATAATATAGTTAAATATTTAAAAAAATAGACTCCAACGTACTTGTCTGGCAGATATGGTCCTGTTAGTTTTAAGAAGTTCCAAGTTTGGATGATCTGAGTATATAATGCGTTAGCCTACATGAAACACATAACTGGTCCCTCATTAGACCAACTGCAGTTTGCTTATAGTAGAAGTATTTAGCTAGATGATGCAGTCAATATGGGACTGAATTACATCTTTAAACATCTCTACAGTCAAGGGACTTATGCAAGAATACTGTTTGTGGAGTTTAATTCAGCTTTTAATATCATTATCCCAGAACTCCTCTTGCCCACTAACTGAGCTCTCTGTTCCCACTTCCATCTGCCAGTGGATATTCAATTTCCCAAAAGACAGGCAACAATTAGTTATGCTGGGTAAATTCATGACTAGCGCTCCTCAAGGATTAGTGCTCTCCCCAATACTTTTCTTCATTTAGACAAATGATTTCCCCTCATCTGACCCCCGTGTGAAGCTTCTGAAGTTCACAGATGACACCACTGTCATTGACCTCATTCAAAATAGAGATGAGTCTTCTTACAACTATGAAGTTAATCATTTTGCTGTCTGGTGCAGTAAAAAACACTTAAAGCAAAACACACTTAAAACAGTGGAGATGATAGTGGACTTCAGGATAATAACAACATCACTTCCCCCATCACAATCTTGAATAGTACTGTAAGGCTCAATAGAGTCTGTATTTTTTTGCCAATTGAAGAAGTTTAATCTGTCACAGGAGATGCTGACTGATTTTACACAGCTATAATTAAATCATTTCTGTGCACTTCACTAATTGTCTGGTTTAGATTGGCTACCAAATCTGATATTAGAAGATTACAAGGAACAGTTCTGGCTGCTGAGAGGATTATTAGTGTTCCCCTGCCCTCCCTTCGGGATCTGTACTCTTCCAGAATGAGAACGAGGACTAGCAAAATCACTTGTGACTCCTCTCACCCTAATCAAAACATCTTTAAATTGTTGCCTTCTGGAAGGCATCTGAAGGCACTGAGTACTAGAACATCTAGGCACAGGAGCAGCTTTTTTTCCACAAGCCATTTACCTTATGGTTCTTCTCAGTGGAACACTACCATTGCTAGTGCAATCTTTACTGTTAGTGCAATTCTCTATGGTAAAACCGTTTCTTGTACCGACAGCATTTTTTGCACATAAGTGAACTGACTCCAAGAAAATCTGATTCTGTCTTAGTAATTGTGTTTTATATTATACATTTTATCTTCTTTTACTTATGTATGTGTTGTGATATTGTATGTATAGCATGGAAGCTCATTGACTAAGAAAAATTGTATACACGCTTGGCAATAAAACATTCTGATCTTGATATGTTGGATAGAAGGAATATCTTTGGAAATCCAAGTGTGTAAGAAACATTCATTCTCCACAATCTTAATTATATTAATATTATAACAAATTATAGAAAACCCCTATCAAGCAGGGGTAATATTATTAGTTTTTGACCACAGCGTCCTTGGTTCAATCCCAAGTGAAACCCATCATATATAATGTGTCTGTTTACTTGTTTTTCTATTTAAAGGGACAGTCAACACCAGAATTGTTGTTGTTTAAAAAGAAAGATAATCTCTTTATTACCCATTCCCCATCTTTGCATAACCAACACTTTTACCTCTGCAATTACCTTGTATCTAAGCCTCTGCTGACTGCCCCCTTATTTCAGTTCTTTTGACAGACTTGCATTTTAGCCAATTAGTGCTCAATCCAGGGTAACTTTATGTGCATGAGCTCAAAGTTTTCTATATGAAACAAATGAACTAATGCCCTCTAGTGGTCAAAATGCATTCAGATTAGAAGCAGTCTTCAAGGTCAAATTAGCATATGAACCTCCTATGTTTAGCTTTTAACTAAGAATACCAAGAGAACAAAGCAAAATTGGTGATTAAAGTAAATTGGAATGTTGTTTAAAATTACATTTCCTTTTTAAATCATGAAAGTTTTTTTTTTTTTGGACTTGATTGTCCCTTTAAACAAAAGATTAAAAAATCAAAAACAAAAATATTACGCCTAGATTTAGAGTTCTGCGTTAGCCGTCAAAACCAGCGTTAGGGGGTCCTAACGCTGGTTTTTACCGCCCCCTGGTATTTAGAGTCAGTCATGAAAGGGTCTAACGCTCACTTTCCAGCCGCGACTTTTCCATACTGCAGATCCCCCTACGCCAATTGCGTATCCTATCTTTTCAATGGGATCTTTCTAACGCCGGTATTTAGAGTCTTGGCTGAAGTGAGCGTTAGAAATCTAACGACAAGACTCCAGCCACAGAGAAAAGCCAGGAGTTAAGAGCTTTCTGGGATAACGCCGGTTCATAAAGCTCTTAACTACTGTGCTCTAAAGTACACTAACACCCATAAACTACCTATGTACCCCTAAACCGAGGCCCCCCCACATCGCCGCCACTTTATTACATTTTTTTAACCCCTAATCTGCCGACCGCACACCGCTGCCACCTACATTATCCCTATGTATTCCTAATCTGCTGCCCCTAACACCGCCGACACCTATATTATATTTGTTAACCCCTAATCTGCCCCCCCCACGTCGCCGCCACCTACCTACACTTCTTAACCCCTAATCTACCGACCGGACTTCGCCGCTACTCTAATAAATGTATTAACCCCTAAAACTAAGTCTAAACCTAACCCTAACACCCCCCTAAATTAAATATAATTTAAATCTAACAAAATAAAATAATTCTTATTAAATAAATTAATCCTATTTAAAGCTAAATACTTACCTGTAAAATAAACCCTAATATAGCTACAATATAAATAATAATTATATTGCAGCTATTTCAGGATTAATATTTATTTTACAGGCAACTTTGTATTTATTTTAACCAGGTACAATAGCTATTAAATAGTTAATAACTATTTATTAGCTACCTAGTTAAAATAAATACAAAATTACCTGTAAAATAAATCCTAACCTAAGTTACAATTAAACCTAACACTACACTATCAATAAATAAATTAAATAAACTACCTACAATTATCTACAATTAAATCAACTAAACTAAATTACAAAAAACAAACAAACACTAAATTACAAAAAAAACAAACACTAAATTACAAAAAAAAATAAAAATTGTAAAGCTCTTTTACCTTGCCAGCCCTTAAAAGGGCCTTTTGCGGGGCATGCCCCAAAGAATTCTGCTCTTTTGCCTGAAAAAAAACATACAATACCCCCCCAACATTACAACCCACATACCCCTAATCTAACCCAAACCCCCTTAAATAAACCTAACATTAAGCCCCTGAAGATCTCCCTACCTTGTCCGTCCAGAAGAGGGTCCAAAGTCTTCATCGTATCCGGCAAGAAGAGCTCCTCCAGAGGGTCCAAAGTCTTCCTCCTATCCGGGCAGAAGAGGACATCCAGACCGGCAGACATCTTCATCCAAGCGGCATCTTCTATCTTCTTCCATCCGGCGCGGAGCGGGTCCATCTTCAAGCAGCCGACGCGGAGCAATCCTTCTTCACCGACGGACTAATGACAAATGAAGGTTCCTTTAAGGGACGTCATCCAAGATGGCGTCCCTCAAATTCCGATTGGCTGATAGGATTCTATCAGCCAATCGGAATTAAGGTAGGAAAAATCTGATTGGCTGATTGAATCAGCCAATCAGATTCAATTTCAATCGGATTGGCTGATCCAATCAGCCAATCAGATTGAGCTCGCATTCTATTGGCTGATCGGAAAAGCCAATAGAATGCAAGCTCAATCTGATTGGCTGATTGGATTAGCAAATCCGATTGAACTTGAATCTGATTGGCTGATTCAATCAGCCAATCAGATTTTTCCTACCTTAATTCCGATTGGCTGATAGAATCCTATCAGCCAATCGGAATTTGAGGGACGCCATCTTGTATGACGTCCCTTAAAGGAACCTTCATTCGTCGTTAGTCCGTCGGTGAAGAAGAATGGCTCCGCGTCGGCTGCTTGAAGATGGACCCGCTCTGCGCCGGATGGAAGAAGATAGAAGATGCCGCTTGGATGAAGATGTCTGTCGGTCCGGATGTCCTCTTCTGCCCGGATAGGAGGAAGACTTTGGACCCTCTGGAGGAGCTCTTCTTGCCGGATACGATGAAGACTTCGGACCCTCTTCTGGACGGATCGGTGATACCCGGCGTTGTGAAGACAAGGTAGGGAGATCTTCAGGGGCTTAGTGTTAGGTTTATTTAAGGGGGGTTTGGGTTAGATTAGGGGTATGTGGGTGGTGGGTTGTAATGTTGTGGGGGGAATTGTATGGTTTTTTTTCAGGCAAAAGAGCAGAATTCTTTGGGGCATGCCCCGCAAAAGGCCCTTTTAAGGGCTGGTAAGGTAAAAGAGCTTTACAATTTTTATTTTAGAATAGGGTAGGGCATTTTTTTATTTTGGGGGGCTTTGTTATTTTTTTAGGGGCTTAGAGTAGGTGTAATTAGTTTAAATTTTTTTTTGTAATTTAGTGTTTGTTTGTTTTTGTAATTTAGAGGTTTTTTTTTTTGTAATTTAGTTTAGTTGATTTAATTGTAGATAATTGTAGGTAGTTTATTTAATTTATTTATTGATAGTGTAGTGTTAGGTTTAATTGTAACTTAGGTTAGGATTTATTTTACAGGTAATTTTGTATTTATTTTAACTAGGTAGCTATTAAATAGTTATTAACTATTTAATAGCTATTGTACCTGGTTAAAATAAATACAAAGTTGCCTGTAAAATAAATATTAATCCTAAAATAGCTACAATATAATTATTATTTATATTGTAGCTATATTAGGGTTTATTTTACAGGTAAGTATTTAGCTTTAAATAGGATTAATTTATTTAATAAGAATTATTTTATTTTGTTAGATTTAAATTATATTTAACTTAGGGGGGTGTTAGGGTTAGGTTTAGACTTAGCTTTAGGGGTTAATACATTTATTAGAGTAGCGGTGAGGTCCGGTCGGCAGATTAGGGGTTAATAATTGTAGGTAGGTGGCGGCGACGTTGGGGACGGCAGATTAGGGGTTAATAAATATAATATAGGGGTCGGCGGTGTTAGTGGCAGCAGATTAGGGGTACATAGGGATAACGTAGGTTGCGGCGGTGTACGGAGTGGCAGATTAGGGGTTAATAATAATATGCAGGGGTCAGCGATAGCGGGGGCGGCAGATTAGGGGTTCATAAGTGTAAGGTTATGGGTGTTTAGTCTCGGGGTTCATGTTAGGGTGTTAGGTGCAGACTTAGGAAGTGTTTCCCCATAGGAAACAATGGGGCTGCGTTAGGAGCTGAACGCTGCTTTTTTGCAGGTGTTAGGTTTTTTTTTTCAGCTCAAACTGCCCCATTGTTTCCTATGGGGGAATCCTGCATGAGCACGTCTTTGAAGCTGGCCGTGTCCGTAAGCACCGCTGGTATTGAAAGTTGCAGTGGCGGTAAATTATACTATACGCTCCCTTTTTGGAGCCTAACGCAGCCCTTCTGTGAACTCTAAATACCAGCGGTATTTAAAAGGTGCGGGGGGAAAAATACACGCGTTGCTAACGCATACCTTTGGCCGCAGAACTCTAAATCTAGCCGTTAATTAATTATGTTTTAAATAATGATATTATTTAAATGTGGTTATACCTATTATTATATATTTAATAGGTTTTATACAATAAAGAGAAAAAAAATGCTATAACAATTTATATATCCTCCATAGAATTTAGGAAAAACTATGGTTTAGCTTTTCAAAATCCAGGGTGGTGATATTGTTTGGCAGTATTTAAATTATTTTAATTGCACTTTCTAAATAATATTTTAAAAGTCTTTTTTAAGTACAAAACATTAACTTCCCTATCACAAATACATATAATTTATAAAAGACTATCGCCTAGATTTAGAGTTCTACGTTAGCCGTCCAAACCAGCGTTAGGGGGTCCTAACGCTGTTTTTTACCGCCCGGTGGTATTTAGAGTCAGGGAAGGGTCTAACGCTCACTTTCCAGCCGCGACTTTTCCATACCACAGATCCCCTTACGTCAATTGCATATCCTATCTTTTCAATGGGATCTTTCTAATGCTGGTATTTAGAGTCTTGGCTGAAGTGAGTGGTAGAGCCTCTACCGACAAGACTCCAGCCGCAGAAAAAAGTCAGGAGTTAAGAGCTTTCTGGGCTAACGCCGGTTCATAAAGCTCTTAACTACTGTGCTCTAAAGTACACTAACACCCATAAACTACCTATGCACCCCTAAACCGAGGTCCCCCCACATCGCCGCCACTCTAATAAAAATGTTTAACCCCTAATCTTCGGACAGCACACTGCCGCAACCTACATTATCCCTATGTAACACTAATCTGCCCCCCCCAACATCACCGCTACATACCTACACTTATTAACCCCTAATCTGCCGAGCGGACCTCGCCGCCACTATAATAAATGTATTAACCCCTAAACCGCCTCACTCCCGCCTCAAAAACCCTATAATAAATAGTATTAACCCCTAATCTGCCCTCCCTAACATCGCTGACACCTAACTTCAAGTATTAACCCCTAATCTGCCAACCGGACCTCACCGCTACTATAATAAATGTATTAACCCCTAAAGCTAAGTCTAACCCTAACCCTAACACCCCCCTAAGTTAAATATAATTTTAATCTAACAAAATAAAATAAATCTTATTAAATAAATTAATCCTATTTAAAGCTAAATACTTACCTGTAAAATAAACCCTAATATAGCTACAATATAAATAATAATTACATTGTAGCTATTTTAGGATTTATTTTTATTTTACAGGCATCTTTGTATTTATTTTAACCAGGTACAATAGTTATTAAATAGTTAATACCTATTTAATAGCTATTAATTACCTGTAAAATAAATCCTAACCTAAGTTACAATTAAACTTAACACTACACTATCAATAAATTAATTAAATAAACTACCTACAATTACCTACGATTAAATCAACTAAACTAAATTACAAAAAAAAAACACTAAATTACAAAAAAAAACAAACACTAAATTACAAAAAATAAAAAAAGATTACAAGAATTTTAAACTAATTACACCTACTCTAAGCCCCCTAAAAAAATAACAAAGCCCCCCAAAATAAAAAAAATGCCCTACCCTATTCTAAAATAAAAGTTTACAGCTCTTTTACTTTACCAGCCCTTAAAAGGGCCTTTTGCAGGGCATGCCCCAAAGAATTCAGCTCTTTTGCCTGTAAAAAAACATACAATACAATCGGAACAGCCAATAGAATGCGAGCACAATCTGATTGGCTGATTGGATCAGCCAATCAGATTGAACTTGAATCTGATTGGCTGATTCAATCAGCCAATCAGATTTTTCCTACCTCAATTCCGATTGGCTGATAGAATCCTATCAGCCAATCGGAATTCGAGGGACGCCATCTTGGATGACGTCCCTTAAAAGAACCTTCATTCGTAGTCTAGTCGTCAGGAGAAGAGGATGTTCCGCGCCGGAGGTCTTGAAGATGGAGCCGCTCCTCGTCGGATGGATGAAGATAGAAGATGCCGCTTGGATGAAGATGTTTGCCGGTCCGGATGTCCTCTTCTTGCCGGATAGGAGGAAGACTTCGGAGCCTCTTCTGGACCTCTTCTTGCCGGATAGGATGAAGACTTTGGAGCCTCTTCTAGACGGATCGGTGATACCCGGCGTGGTGAAGATATTTTTAGGGAGATCTTCAGGGGCTTAGTGTTAGGTTTTTAAAGGGGGGTTTGGGTTAGATTAGGGATATGTGGGTGGTTGGTTGTAATGTTGGGGGGGTATTGTATGTTTTTTTACAGGCAAAAGAGCTGAATTCTTTGGGGCATGCCCCGCAAAAGGCCCTTTTAAGGGCTGGTAAGGTAAAAGAGCTTTACAATTTTTATTTTAGAATAGGGTAGGGCATTTTTTTATTTTGGGGGGCTTTGTTATTTTTTTAGGGGGCTTAGAGTAGGTGTAATTAGTTTAAAATTCTTGTAATCTTTTTTTATTTTTTGTAATTTAGTGTTTGTTTTTTTGTAATTTAGTGTTTGTTTTTTTTGTAATTTAGTTTAGTTGATTTAATTGTAGGTAATTGTAGGTAGTTTATTTAATTAATTTATTGATAGTGTAGTGTTAGGTTTAATTGTAACTTAGGTTACGATTTATTTACAGGTAATTTTGTAATTATTTTAACTAGGTAGCTTTTAAATAGTTATTAACTATTTAATAGCTATTGTACCTGGTTAAAATAAATACAAAGTTGCCTGTAAAATAAATATAAATCCTAAAAAGCTACAATGTAATTATTATTTATATTGTAGCTATATTAGGGTTTATTTTACAGGTAAGTATTTAGCTTTAAATAGGAATAATTTATTTAATAAGATTTATTTTATTTCAAGAGATTAAATTTATATTTAATTTAGGGGGGTGTTAGGGTTAGGGTTAGATTTAGCTTTAGGGGTTAATACATTTATTATAGTAGCGGTCAGGTCCGGTCGGCAGATTAGGGGTTAATACTTGAAGTTAGGTGTCAGCGATGTTAGGGAGGGCAGATTAGGGGTTAATACTATTTATTATAGGGTTTTTGAGGCGGGAGTGAGGCGGTTTAGGGGTTAATACATTTATTATAGTGGCGGCGAGGTCCGGTCGGCAGATTAGGGGTTAATAAGTGTAGGTAGGTAGCAGCGACATTGGGGGGCAGATTAGGCGGTAATAAATATAATCTAGGGGTCAGCGATGTTAGGGGCAGCAGATTAGGGGTACATAGGGATAATGTAGGTTGCGGCGGTGTCCGGAGCGGCAGATTAGGGGTTAAAAGTTTAATGCAGGGGTCAAAGATAGCAGGGGTTAATAAGTATAAGGTTAGGGGTGTTTAGACTCGGGGGTTCATGTTAGAGTGTTAGGTGCAGATTTAGGAAGTGTTTCCCCATAGGAAACAATGGGGCTGCGTTAGGAGCTGAACGCTGCTTTTTTGCAGGTGTTAGGTTTTTTTTCAGCTCAAACTGCCCCATTGTTATCTATGGGGGAATCGTGCACGAGCACGTTTTTGAAGCTGGCCGTGTCCGTAAGCAACGCTGGTATTGACAGTTGAAGTGGCGGTAAATTATGCTCTACGATCCCTTTTTGGAGCCTAACGCAGCCCTTCAGAGAACTCTCAATACCAGCGTTATTTAAAAGGTGCGGGGGGAAAAAACCACGCGTAGCTAACGCACCCCTTCTAACGCAAAACTCTAAATCTAGGTGTAAGTTTTAAACTAAAAACAGTTTTTTTTTAAATATATTATTATATTGTATGTTAGTTTGTATGCGTAACAAAAATACTCATGGACAACATGCATTTCAGATATGCACAAGTTAAAAAGCCAATCAGGAACCAAAAAGGACTTGAAAAGAAGTAGGATTGGGCTGGATTGTATCCATGATAAAGCCTGAAGGAGAAACATACATCAGACTTTCTACACCATTACATCACAAGGGGAGGGGTGCTTTTTTTGCAGAAATACACTACTGTTTAGCCAAGCGGATACATTGTTACAGAACTTTTTTATCCTGCATGTTTAGCTGTTAATGGTATACGGTGTGTGTCTCATGAGTAAACCTAACTTCAGAGTGATTGTGATTATTTGTAAAGCACATACTGTATGTGGCAATAAAGTGGAAATGTTTCATTATACCTGGGCTTTCATCGTTATATCTTATTACTGTTTCATTGTTATATCTTACTACTGTTCTAGTTCCTGGTCATATGTGGAATATAATTTCTACACTATGGACATTTCTCTCTCTCTCTCTCTCTTTATTTGAGATTTTCTGAAAACAAGAAGACCCTTTGAATTTGTTAATGGTTATCCATATTGGAATTCTCCATTAATTTTGAGGACAAATTAATTTATTTGATCTTGGTGCACAGTGTACTATTGTGACATTTTCTTTACTATTTCAGTTATCAAATTTACTTTGTTTTTTTATATCATTTTTTAAAGTGTGTAGGTAGGTTTAGGAGTGTCCATGTGTCTTGAGTAATGTATGGCAGCAGTACTCCATATATGTGCACTTTACTTACCAAGGTATCCTCTTCAAATTTAGAGGTAAATTAGAGACATTTCTAAGATTAAAGTCTCTGGGGCTGAATTATCAAGCTCCGAATGGAGCTTGATACCCTTGCTTCTGCTCTAGCCTTTAGGCTCTCCGGAAACAGAAGTTATGAAGCAGCAGTCTAAAGACTGCTGTTCCATAACTTGTCCACCTGCTCTGAGGCAGCGGACAGAAATCAACCCGATCGAATACGATCAGGTTGATTGACACCCTCTGTTAGCGGCCGATTGGCTGCAAATCTGCAGGGGGCGGCATTGCATCAGCAGTTAAAAAGAACTGCTGGTGCAATGATAAATGTTGACAACGTATGCTGTCGGCATTTATCGATATGCAGCGGACATGTTACACTACATCATTTCATGTCCGCTCACACTATGATAACTCTACCTCTCTGTCTGAAACATTAGGTTTCATGTCCCCTTAATATATATTTCTGCAGTAAGGAGAAGTGCCATGCCAGAGGCTGTGTAGAGTATAGTGTATACAATTTTGAATTTGATGAGTAGAGTCTCCTTATCTATAGAAACACTGAATTCTAGTGAGGTCTAGCTTCATTTCTGTTTTGCTGTTTTTCCAAACCCTCACAGCATTTTATTTTTGTCTTTTTCTTTTTGGACCAGTGGTTGTTAGGTGATTTAGATGGATTCCTTAGGCCTAGATTTGGAGTTTGGCGTTAGCCGTGAAAACCAGCGTTAGAGGCTCCTAACGCTGGTTTTAGGCTACCACCGGTATTTGGAGTCACTCAAAATAGGGTCTAACGCTCACTTTTCAGCCGCGACTTTTCCATACCGCAGATCCCCTTACGTCAATTGTGTATCCTATCTTTTCAATGGGATCTTTCTAACGCCGGTATTTAGAGTCGTTTCTGAAGTGAGCGTTAGACATCTAACGACAAAACTCCAGCCGCAGGAAAAAAGTCAGTAGTTAAGAGCTTTCTGGGCTAACGCCGGTTTATAAAGCTCTTAATTACTGTACTCTAAAGTACACTAACACCCATAAACTACCTATATACCCCTAAACCGAGGTCCCCCCACATCCCACATCGCCGACACTCGAATACATTTTTTTAACCCCTAATCTGCCGACCGCCACCTACGTTATCCTTATGTACCCCTAATCTGCTCCCCCTAACACCACCGACCCCTATATTATATTTATTAACCCCTAATCTGCCCCCCACAACGTCGCCTCCACCTGCCTACACTTATTAACCCCTAATCTGCCGACCGCAAAGCGCCGCCACCTACGTTATCCTTATGTACCCCTAATCTGCTCCCCCTAACACCGCCGACCCCTATATTATATTTATTAACCCCTAATCTGCCCCCCACAACGTCGCCTCCACCTGCCTACACTTATTAACCCCTAATCTGCCGAGCGGACCTGAGCGCTACTATAATAAAGTTATTAACCCCTAATCCGCCTCACTAACCCTATAATAAATAGTATTAACCCCTAATCTGCCCTCCCTAACATCGCCGACACCTAACTTCAATTATTAACCCCTAATCTGCCGACCGGAGCTCACCGCTATTCTAATAAATGTATTAACCCCTAAAGCTAAGCCTAACCCTAACACTAACACCCCCCTAAGTTAAATATAATTTAAATCTAACGAAATAAATTAACTCTTCTTAAATAAATTATTCCTATTTTAAGCTAAATACTTACCTGTAAAATAAATCCTAATATAGCTACAATATAAATTATATTTATATTATAGCTATTTTAGGATTTATATTTATTTTACAGGTAACTTTGTATTTATTTTAACCAGGTACAATAGCTATTAAATAGTTAAGAACACTATTAACCTAACACTACACTATCAATAAATTAATAAAATACAATTCCTACAAATAAATACAATTAAATAAACTTGCTAAAGTACAAAAAATAAAAAAGAACTAAGTTACAAAAAATAAAAAAATATCTACAAACATAAGAAAAATATTACAACAATTTTAAACTAATTACACCTACTCTAAGCCCCCTAATAAAACAACAAAGCCCCCCAAAATAAAAAAGGCCCTACCCTATTCTAAATTACTAAAGTTAAAAGCTCTTTTACCTTACCAGCCCTGAACAGGGCCCTTTGCGGGGCATGCCCCAAGAAGTTCAGCTCTTTTGCCTGTAAAAAAAAAACATACAATACCCCCCCCCAACATTACAACCCACCACCCACATACCCCTAATCTAACCCAAACCCCCCTTAAATAAACCTAACACTAAGCCCCTGAAGATCATCCTACCTTGTCTTCACCTCACCAGGTATCACCGATCCGTCCTGGCTCCAAAATCTTCATCCAACCCAAGCGGGGGTTGGCGATCCATCATCCGGTGCCTGAAGAGGTCCAGAAGAGGCTCCAAAGTCTTCATCCTATCCGGGAAGAAGAGGCAATCCGGACCGGCAACCATCTTGATCCAAGCGGCATCTTCTATCTTCATCCGATGACGACCGGCTCCATCCTGAAGACCTCCACCGCGGACCCATCTTCTTCCGGCAACGTCCAACTGCAGAATGACGGTTCCTTTAAGGGACGTCATCCAAGATGGCGTCCCTCGAATTCCGATTGGCTGATAGGATTCTATCAGCCAATCGGAATTAAGGTAGGAATATTCTGATTGGCTGACGCATTCTATTGGCTGTTCCGATCAGCCAATAGAATGCGAGCTCAATCTGATTGGCTGATTGGATCAGCCAATCGGATTGAACTTGATTCTGATTGGCTGATTCCATCAGAATATTCCTACCTTAATTCCGATTGGCTGATAGAATCCTATCAGCCAATCGGAATTCGAGGGACGCCATCTTGGATGACGTCCCTTAAAGGAACCGTCATTCTGCAGTTGGACGTCGCCGGAAGAAGATGGGTCCGCGGTGGAGGTCTTCAGGATGGAGCCGGTCGTCATCGGATGAAGATAGAAGATGCCGCTTGGATCAAGATGGTTGCCGGTCCGGATCGCCTCTTCTTCCCGGATAGGATGAAGACTTTGGAGCCTCTTCTGGACCTCTTCAGGCACCGGATGATGGATCGCCAACCCCCGCTTGGGTTGGATGAAGATTTTGGAGCCAGGACGGATCGGTGATACCTGGTGAGGTGAAGACAAGGTAGGATGATCTTCAGGGGCTTAGTGTTCGGTTTATTTAAGGGGGGTTTGGGTTAGATTAGGGGTATGTGGGTGGTGGGTTGTAATGTTGGGGGGGGGTATTGTATGTTTTTTTTTTACAGGCAAAAGAGCTGAACTTCTTGGGGCATGCCCCGCAAAAGGCCCTGTTCAGGGCTGGTAAGGTAAAAGAGCTTTTAACTTTAGTAATTTAGAATAGGGTAGGGCCTTTTTTATTTTGGGGGGCTTTGTTGTTTTATTAGGGGGCTTAGAGTAGGTGTAATTAGTTTAAAATTGTTGTAATATTTTTCTTATGTTTGTAGATATTTTTTTATTTTTTGTAACTTAGTTCTTTTTTATTTTTTGTACTTTAGCAAGTTTATTTAATTGTATTTATTTGTAGGAATTGTATTTTATTAATTTATTGATAGTGTAGTGTTAGGTTAATTGTAGGTAATTGTAGGTAGTTTATTTAATTAATTTATTGATAGTATAGTGTTAGTTTTAATTGTAACTTAGGTTAGGATTTCTTTTACAGGTAAATTTGTAATTATTTTAACTATTTTAGCTATTAAATAGTTCTTAACTATTTAATAGCTATTGTACCTGGTTAAAATAAATACAAAGTTACCTGTAAAATAAATATAAATCCTAAAATAGCTATAATATAAATATAATTTATATTGTAGCTATATTAGGATTTATTTTACAGGTAAGTATTTAGCTTTAAATAGGAATAATTTATTTAATAAGAGTTAATTTATTTCGTTAGATTTAAATTATATTTAACTTAGGGGGGTGTTAGTGTTAGGGTTAGACTTAGCTTTAGGGGTTAATACATTTATGAGAATAGCGGTGAGCTCCGGTCGGCAGATTAGGGGTTAATAATTTAAGTTAGGTGTCGGCGATGTTAGGGAGGGCAGATTAGGGGTTAATACTATTTATTATAGGGTTAGTGAGGCGGATTAGGGGTTAATAACTTTATTATAGTAGCGCTCAGGTCCGCTCGGCAGATTAGGGGTTAATAAGTGTAGACAGGTGGAGGCGACGTTGTGGGGGGCAGATTAGGGGTTAATAAATATAATATAGGGGTCGGCGATGTTAGGGCAGCAGATTAGGGGTACATAGGGATAATGTAGGTAGCGGCGGTTTACGGAGCGGCAGATTAGGGGTTAAAAATAATATGCAGGGGTCAGCAATAGCGGGGGCGGCAGATTAGGGGTTAATAAGTGTAAGGTTAGGGGTGTTTTGACTCGGGGTACATGTTAGAGTGTTAAGTGCAGACGTAGGAAGGGTTACCGCATAGCAAACAATGGGGCTGCGTTAGGAGCTGAACGCGGCTTTTTTGCAGGTGTTAGGTTTTTTTTCAGCTCAAACAGCCCCATTGTTTCCTATGGGGGAATCGTGCACGAGCACATTTTTGAGGCTGGCCGCGTCCGTAAGCAACTGTGGTATCGAGAGTTGAAGCTGCGTTATGTGGACTCTCAATACCAGATTTATTTTTATGGTGCGGCCAGAAAATAGCCGGCGTTAGTTTTTCGGGTCGTTACCGACAAAACTCCAAATCTAGCCGATAGTTAGTTACTCAGTAGTTGCCCAGAAGCAGAGGTTTTATTAGTTTCCTTACCCTGGCCATTAATCTCTTAAATGCAGAGGATGACTATGGTTATTATATAGGCTCACCTGTTGTTTTCCTTGGGAGTCCACCTTTCAAGGACAGGGAGCAAGTCAATGCCAGAAGCAACAGGGACTTACGTGTTACCTTACTGAAGCTGCAGGTGGGAGCTTTTAAATCCTACATCTCAACCCCCCAAATATCTTACAGGGACACAAGACCCCCACATTGTATTAAGGGAAGATGTAGGTGATCCCCATTATAAAATGCACTTTAGAGTTATGTTTTTGCTGTCTGGGTATTGAAATTGATGTGTAAATGCACTAAAAGAGCTCTGTTACTGTCTTGTGAAATGACTCAGCACTTAAGAGGTTAATTATGGCCCCCTTCCAGAACTGCTTGATTTAATTACATGAGTAACCTATGCCCATTAAGGATTTTTCTTTAATCACCTCCTTTGTACAAGCAGTAGGTCATGGCCCAATTGGGAAAGCTAGAAGGAATGCTGGCTGGGTAGATGAGAGTGTTGGATGACACAAGGTTTTGGGCTTCATTTATCAAAGCTTCAACTTTCAATTAGTCTAATCACTGTGTCATTTTCTATGCATTTTTCACTTTCCAAAGTTATTAAGCAGTCAAGAGTCTCAAAATGCGGCTCTCCTTGTGATGATTGAATCTTAATCGCTGATGTTAGATTTCATTCAACTCCACATGTATTTTGTGTGTAGCAATCGTCAATCCACCAGGTTTCTAAGCTATCAAGCAGTCAACTTGATCATTCAAGTGCCGAGCAACGCCGAGGACATTACTTCAAATCCATGACCTTAGAGCTTGTGAATACCATACATAGCAATGGGGAATAAAAAGCTACCTTAAAGTAAATAATGGGAGTGTCATCTTTAAAAAGTCAATGATCAACCTTGTTTTTTCAT
The DNA here is from genome assembly GCF_027579735.1 of Bombina bombina. Taxonomy (NCBI): domain Eukaryota; kingdom Metazoa; phylum Chordata; class Amphibia; order Anura; family Bombinatoridae; genus Bombina; species Bombina bombina. The sequence goes on along the minus strand of NC_069499.1, from coordinate 510,827,258 downwards.
ACTCATCTTGAACTTATACCTGTTATCCGACCATAAATCCAAAATTACCCATAGAAATAATAATTTATCAGTTAATAATTGATTTCAATTACATTTTCTAATAAAGCACAGATTCCATTGTATATTACTTTTTTGGGCTCCATTTAATATTTAAAGTTAAAAACTATTGCTTTTTACATAACATGGAGAAAATATCAACAAAAAACTATTCCACACGGTGGAAACATTAAAAGAAGGCTGCTATTGCTTAGAAATATGGATAATTTAGAATACAAGCTTGAAAATTTATCTTAATCACTCCATTTATGTACCCAAAGTTATGAACAGTTCTTTGTAACTAGCGTTGGATTTGACTCAAATGAAAAAAAATGGGTATTTGTAAAATGTCTTTGGTTGCTGAATGTTCAATCTCTAGTAGCGAGTAACGGCACGCAGACTTTACTCATGCAAAGTCTACAATTTGACACTTTGATAAATGGAGCCCTTTGACTGAGGTTGTCCCACCCCATGAGAAGGCTTACTGAAGATCACCAAAGGGCATCTTAGACTCTGGGGGAAGAAAAGTTAACTGTATTCTTATCATTTTAGCACTTTGTATGGGTCCCTGACCTGATTGCAGTTTTTGATTTTGAAGGAAACACATTTGCATGTACCTACAATGTTCTAAAGTTCATATTATGGTTATTAATATTTGTATTTTAATAAATACGATTACAGTGGTCCCACTACCATATCCTTATGTCTGTGTGAAACATAACCGTGAAGGTATCAGGCATTTTGGGAATTTTTAAGTGTTTAAGATAATTTTTCTTAGTGGGTTTCAAAGAGATGAAAAAATGGAAGGTTTAATTTTTAAGGCAATTCAAGTTAGGCAGTTCTATAAAAAATATTTAGATTTTGCTGCTTTATTAGTAAGGGTTACATATTTTACTTTTTTATTTTTTTATTTCCTGTTTAGCCATTGGATCTCCAGTCTGGCATACTAAATACATTGTATAACTCGTTCGGCTGCTTTGTGCTACAATGTAACTACAGGACCCACCATTGTGACATGCTAAAAGAACTAAACTGGCTGTCGCTGGAATCCAGACTCACCTTTCATCTTTCTAGCCTTGTGTTTAAGAACTTTTCTGGGAAGCTCCCACCCTACCTGAGCAGAGTGCTCTCCCCGGCTGTTCCCACCTCCTATAACCTCCAATCCAGTACCAGCACGTTATTTAGTTTGCCACAATACAAAAAGAAAGCTGCTCGATCCTCCTTTTCCTACAGAGCACCACAATTATGGAACGACCTCCCGCACACTTTCAAACCTTCCCTAAGCCTAAAATCCTTTAAGAGATCCCTCTCTACATATCTCAAAACAGAATGCACCTGTCATGGTTGATTATATATTTCCTACCTGTTCTATGTTAAATTTTTGCATATATTGTGTATTATTATTGTTTTTTTAATTTGATTGTACCCTATTGTAACAATGCAATGTTTTGTGGACCCAGGACATACTTGAAAATGAGAGAAATCTCAATGTATCCTTCCTGGTAAAATATTTTATAAATAAATAATACCACGTCCGAAGAGCTAAACAAAACTGTTGCTTAAAATTTTGCTTAACTTGGAAAACGTATAAAAGTGGAGTGAGCATTTGTGATTCTTAATAATTTAATAAAAAAAAACAACCAATTACAAATCTGCAGCCAGCAGCATAAAAATAACACCTGCAAGACTGCCAAAAGAAATTCCTAAAAATAATAACCACCATTAATTGATTTTCATAACAATTTTTGGCTCAAGCCGCTGTACACATTGGAATGAATGCAAACTTGCATTTCATTATTTTAATCATGATAAATTATATATTTCAGTGTTATTATTTATAAATTCAGTATAATAATAGCTTTTGGTTATTTAACTAGTTTAGGATGTGGTTATGTAGCCAAAAACCTCCAAGAATGTTTGGAGATTTTGCGTATCCTGAACTTGGTGTTTAATATATGTAATCTTCATATGTAAACCTACAAATCCGCTGTAGTTTTTTAAGTATTACACAGTGTAAGCAGTTTTTCATTTTACTCAATAATTAAATCCCATCCATATGGTTCTGGTCTGTATCAGTAAGGATTATAAATTCTGGAGAAATGGATTTCTAGTTTCTAATAAATTATTGCCATTATTAAACGCAAACAGATGTTTAATAATTTTACAAGTGTTTTAAATTATATTCTTTCATACTTTAAATTATGAAATCCTGTTGAGATTGAGATCTATTTTTTGCATTATAACAATTTTTCAATTGGGATATAAAAGTAGAATTTGAGAAGTAGGTTTTAATGAGCCTGCTTGTTAATATCACTTTAAAGTATTTTCTCTATAAAGTGTATGTTGTGTGTATATATATATATATATGTGGAGAGAGAAAAAGTATTGAGCGCTGTCTAGCAGCAACTCTGTTCCTGGATATAACAATTAGATGGATCAATGTCCCTTTTAATAGCATGTTTTAACACCAGCTGCTATAAATCCTAAAACTAGGTGTGGAAAAGATCTCCAGTCTCTCCTCACCCTGTTAAACATAAAACATACTAGGGGTGGATCAGCGCTGTATCAAACTCTTTGTACAATATAACAATAAAAACTATAACATTATAAACAAAGAAATAATATTCATAAAATATTCTTAATCGCCCCAAAAAGTCTCTATGGAAATATGGATATCTACTCCCAGTTTGTAAAATGAAAACCACTATTCATTTAAATATTAGTGTTCTTTTAGAGATGGTACATTCTTGAATGAGGATTGCATAGACACTCAATCAATAGAAGGTAAGAAAATTGTAATATAAATGAGAGCCCCTGAAAGCACCAGAGAAATGTAGTTGCAAGATCTGTTTCTTGGATAGGGTCCCCCCTGTGCTCTTATGTAGTATGGTAAAGATGATCTTCCAACCGGTATATATAAGTGAAAAGGAGGAAGAAAAAGCAACTAATAGTGCAATACTGTGACTTTGTTTGAGCCCAATACACAAAAACCCCAGTATTTTGTTCACATAAAAAAACCCTCAATACATTATAAGCTAATATTAAAGCAGTGGGGGTGTTCAAAATCTACCTTGCGGTTTTACTCTGTAACTATATCTCTGATGAAGAAGGATATATTAATTCTAACTAGACTTGTGCGTGATCGAAAAATTAGTTTCGTTTCGGTCGTTTTTTTTTTTCGTTTGGATACGGTCGCATTAATTCGGTATGTGTCGGTTATTTGTTTCGGTTTCATTCATTTTTTGTTAATTAGTTCATTCGGATTCATTCGGAAACATAATTCAAGTTATTCATTTCGAACTGATTCCTAATGTTGTACCGATTCGTAATGTCGGACCGAATCGTAATTTTGGACCGAATCGTAATGTATGTCAAATTTCCGTTAAATCGTTATTTCGGAAATGATTTGGTTCTATTATTTGGGATACATTCGATTTAAATTTCCAATCGATTAGATAAAATCATATCAATATTATTCATAAATGAATTACACTTTTAAATGACTGTAATATATTAATAAATACATTTAATATGTAATTTAAACACTTATAATTATATTTATATTTAGAGTAGACTAGACTGTGCAGCCAATCAGGCAGCCTGATTGACAATTATGCTTGCATCACTCCTGCACACTATAGTCACACCCATGTAACTAATATCTTGGTTAATTTTTGTGAGTTGAAGATAGCAGTTTGATATTCGGAGAATGTCTATTAGAGAAATTGGGAGTGTTCATGGAGGTGATAGGGACAGTAGAGTTAGGGACAGTGTAGTTAGTACTAGGGAGAGTAGAGTTAGTGATATTAGAGAGAGTGGACGTAGGGATAGGGACCGTGGAGCTAGGGAGAGTAGTAATAATAATAGGGATAGTGATAGAGGCAGGGATAGGCATAGGATTAGTCATAGGCACCCTGTACATAGGGATAGGGAGAGGGACTTTGGATGTACCAGGGAGAGGGTAGGTAGGGACAGGGAGAGGCATGGTGGAGTAAAAAAGCACACCAGTGACAAAAAAACTATTTAAGAGGAGGAGGCCACTTACACCCTCTGAGGAGTCGGACTCTTCACCAAGGCATAGAGGGCCAACTTTTACGCCAGAAGAAAATTTGTCTCTTTTGTCTGGTGTGTTGAAAGTCTGGCACATCTTGATTTCTTCCAATGTTTCGTCCTCTGCAAAGCAAGCGGCATGGAACACAGTTTGTGATGCTGTCTTTGCAGTTGGAGCAGTAGACCGGACAGCCGCCTGTGTCAAGCACCGGTAAGTTTCAAAAACAATTTTCTTTTATGGTAAAAAAAATAACTCTAGTGTGTGTAAGTCAAGCTTAAAGGGATAGTAAACTAAAAAAAGGTATTTCATGATTCTGCTAGAGCATTGATTTTTTAATCAACTTTCTGAATTACTCCTATTATTAATTTTTCTTTTTTATCTTGTTATCTTTATTTGAAATTGTAGGTTGATAAGGTAAGGACAGGCCAGAGCCTGCCCATTTTTGGTTTTAGTACCCTGGCTAGCGCTTGAGATTGGTGGCAACATTTAACAAACCAATAAGCAAGTGCAACCCAGGTTCTCAACCCAAAAAAGGCTCATTCCTGCTTTCAAATAAAGATTCCACGTGAATGAAGAAATAATGAGTTACTATTAAATAATATAATTGCATACATTTTCATCTCTATCTTGAAATAAAAATTTTGTGTTTAATATTTATTATTCATTTAAGGGCTTTTTTATTCTTTACAGAATTAAAGATCAAAACTTTGGCCAACCAAGACCAAATATATAAATATTTTGGATTTTATATATTTGTCTTCTCATGATTTATAAATTAAGGGATACATTTTAACCAACTTTATGGGGCACAAAGTCAGATTCAAACGTATAGGGAGACTGAACCCAACTTATTTCTTTCATGATTCCGATAGAGCATCAATTTTAAGCAACTTTCTAATTTGCTCCTATTATCAAATTTTCTGTGTTCTCTTGGGGGTCAATGTATTAATGTGCAAGGGGACATGATACGATGTAGCATATCATGTCCACCACACATCGATAAACTTTTCCGGCGAGCCTCAGGGGCATGAAGCTCCGTACGGAGCTTGATAAATTAACCCCTTGGTAACTATCTTTATTTGAAAAAGAATCAATGTAAGCCTATGAGTCAGCCCATCCTTGGGTCAGTACCTGGGTAGTGCTTGATGATTGTCGGCTAAATGTTGCCACCAATCAGCAATCGCTATCCAAGATGACGAACCAAAAATGTATCCAGTTCGTAAGCTTTTCATTCCTGCTTTTTCAAATAAAGATCCAAGGAGACTGAAGAAAAAAGATAATAGGAGTAAATTAGAAATTTTCTTAAAATTGCATGCTCTACCTGCATCGTGAAAGAAAAAATTTGGTTTCAGTGTGCCTTTAAATATTCAGTTATAATTTTTTTTTATACTTTTCAATTTATGTATATTATCAAATTCACTTTGAGCAGCACCGTCCTCATGCTTTTCTCGCACAGTTTCCTCTACTCTCCACTGCACATTCAGCGTTGGTTGTAATTTTTTTTTAAGGCAGGTATGTTTTTCTCGTGCTGCAGTCTCACTCTCTAGTATAGTATGCGCATGACTGCATCAGTCAAACATACCTGTCCTTATAATATAAATATTGTATTATTAAAGAATCGCTCATGCAGTTTAATAAATAAATAACATAATTAAGAAGTGGCTAATAAAAATACAATGCAATTCTAACACATAATTAAAAGGTATATAATTTTTTTATACCAATTTTTTGTTTATCGCCCCCTGTATTATGTGCCAGATATCATCCAATCACAGACTATATGTATATACCCTGTGAGCTTCTGCACATGCTCAGGAAGTAATTACATAAAAAGACTGTAAATTTATATAAATAAAGTAAATTATAAAATTAATTGACTTAAAAGGACATGAACCAACATGTTTCTTCCATGATTCATATACATAATTCAATTTTAATTAAATAACTTTCCAAATAACTTATATTATTTAATTATCTTCCTTCTCTTGTTATCATTTGTTGATTTTTTTTTTCCTAGCAAGCTTTGGAGCAGCAGAGAAGCTATTTTCTAGCTGTTGATTGGTGGCTACATATACATATATTTCAATTTTGATTGGCTCACCCATGTGTTTTGTTAGAAACCATTAGTGCATTGCTGCTCCTTCAATAAATGATACCAAGAGAATGAAATAAATTAGAAAATAGAAGTAAATTCGATATTTACTTAAAATTATTTCCTCTATCTGAATCATGAAAAATATTTTGTTTTCTTTTCATGTCCATTTACATTTCCAAATATCTGATCTATCTGATTCAGAATCATAAAACTTTATTTTGACTTTATTGTCCATTTCAATGTATACCAGATAAGCAAACACTGTACTAACTTTTTAAAAAAAACATATTTATTTGTTACATACCTAAATCTTACATGCATATAAAACAACAATTATAACCTGTGAATTTATATATATATATATATATATATATATATATATATATATATATATATATATTAATCTATCCATCTCTATAATATAACTATTGAAAACTCTAAAAATCAGGGGTACAGGTCAGGCACTGTCAGTAATTTCCAATAGCTCCGCTGGTATTCTTTTGATGTTAAGAATCAGGGGGTCGATCCGATAAAAATCGTCGCCCGCAAAAGCTGGTGACGCCAATATTTGCGCGGGTTTGGTATCCTATATACGGCGTAACCTAGAAGTTACGCGCGTATATTTCTGCCCTCGCCCGTAGTTTTTTGGGCCATAGGCAGGTATACCAAACCCGCGCAGTTTGGTATCCAATATACAGCGTAAGGACTTACTCCATTTTCACCTCGCCACAAAAAGCAGCCGTAAGAAGCCTTACGCTGAGTATTGGAGCCCCGTAACTCCCCAAACTGGCTGCTAAATAAACCTAACACCTAACGCATGCGCAATGTCTTTCTACCTGTCAACCGCGATCTGCTAAATAAAACCTAACACCTAACGCATGCGCAATGTCTATCTCACTGTCAACCGCGATCTGCTAAATAAAACCTAACACCTAACGCATGCGCAATGTCTATCTCCCTGTCAACCGCGATCCCCCGCCGCAATCCCTAATAAAGTATTTAACCCCTAAACCGCCGCCATCTACATAAACTAACCCCCTACTGTGAGCCCCTAAAACCGCCACCATCTAACTGATCTATCCCCTACTGTGAGCCCCTAAAACCGCCACCATCTAACTGATCTATCCCCTAATCTGACCCCTTACACCGCCGCCAGCTATATTAATATTATTAACCCCTAATCTAATATCCATAAAGTAATCAACTCTATTACCAGCCCTTAAAAGGGCCTTTTGCGGGGCTTTGCCCCAAAGTTAACAGCTCTTTTGCCCTATAACCTGCCCTCCCTACACCGCCGCACCTATATTAATAGTATTAACCCCTAATATAAGCCCCTTACACCGCCGCCATCTTTATTAAAATTATTAACCCCTAATTTAATCTACCTACCCCGCCGCCAGCTATATTATCTATATTAACCCTAAGTATATTATAGTTAATATAGTTATTACATGATATATATTAACTATATTAACCCTAATTATATTGAATCTTCTCTCCACCAGTTCAGTCATCGGCCGGGATGGATGCTCCGCGTCGGTGGAGAGAAGATTCAAGATGCCGCTTGATGGAAGATGCTGGCGGATGGATGAAGACTTTGCTGCCGCTTGGAGAAAAACATCGCCGGGATGAAGAATTCTTCTTTGCCGCTTGATTGGACATCGCCCGGATCAGATGAAGAGTTCTGCCCGGCGGGGTGAATACAAGGTAGGGAGATCTTCAGGGGGGTAGTGTTAGGTTTTGGGTTAGATTAGGGGTATGTGGGTGGTGGGTTGTAATGTTAGGGGGTGGTATTGTGTTTTTTTTTCAGGCAAAAGAGCAGTTTTCTTTGGGGCATGCCCCCACAAAAGGCCCTTTTAAGGGCTGGTAAGGTAAAAGAGCTTTGAACTTTTTTTAATTTAGAATAGGGTAGGGAATTTTTTTATTTTGGGGGTTTATTATTTTATTAGGGGGCTTAGAATAGGTGTAATTAGCTTAAAAATCTTGTAATCTTTTTTTTATTTTTTGTAATTTAGTGTTTGTTTTTTTTTGGAATTTAGTTTAGTTTATTTAATTGTATTTTTAGATAGATATTTGTAGTTTATTTAATTTATTGATAGTGTAGGTGTATTTGTAACTTAGGTTAGGATTTATTTTACAGTTAATTGGGTAATTATTTTAACTAGGTAGCTATTAAATAGTTCATAACTATTTAATAGCTATTATACCTAGTTAAAATAATTAACAATTTACCTGTAAAATAAATATAAACCCCAACATAGCTACAGTGTAATTATTAATTATATTGTAGCTATCTTGGGGTTTATTTTATAGGTAAGTATTTAGATTTAAATAGGAATAATTTAATTAATAATATTAATATTAGATTTATTTTAATAAGAGTTTAGTTAGGATGTTAGAGTTAGATAGGGTTATTATACTTAATATATATATATATATATATATATATATATATATAATATAATAACGATATTAACTATATTAACCCTAATATAATTAGGGTTAATATAGTTAATATATATAATATAATAACTATATTAACTATATTAACCCTAATATAATTAAGGTTAATATAGTTAATATAGCTGGCGGTGGTGTAGGGGGATTAGATTAGGGGTTAATACATTTATTATAGGTGGCCGCGGTGTAGGGGGATGTAGATTGTAGGCAAAAGAGCAGTTTACTTTGTGACAAAGCCCCGCCAAAAGCCCTTTTAAGGGCTGGCAAAAGAGTTGAATTCTTTGGGGCATGCCCCGCAAAAAGCCCTTTTAAGGGCTGGCAAAAGAGCTGTTACTTTGGGGCAATGCCACGCAAAAAGCCCTTTTCAGGGCTATTTGTAGGGTTAGACTTAGGTTTAGTGGTAGGGATAGTTTAGTATTTTAGGGGTTAAATAATTTTATATTGATGGCGGCGGGGTAGGGGGATTAGATTAGGGGTTAATAATTTTAAAATAGATAGCGGCGGGGTAGGGGCTCACTTTAGGGGGTAGGTAAGGTAGATGGCGGCGGTGTTAGGGGCTCACTTTAGGGGGTTATAGATTTAATATAGCTGGCGGCGGTTTAGGGGTTAATAACTTTATTAGGTAGCGGCGGGCTCCGGGTGTGGCGGTTTAGGGGTTAATACATATTTTATTGTTAGGATAGTGAGGGGGGATAGCGGATAGAGGGTTAGACGTGTCGGGCTATGTTTAGGAGGCGTGTTAGACAGTGCTGGTGATTTAGACTTTAGTCAGGTTTTGTAGGCGCCGGCAGTTTCTAACGTGGTGCAAGTCACTGGCGACACCAGAAATTTGTACTTGCGCAGATTTCTGGACATCGCTGGTTTATCCGACTTACGGCACGTTAGCATCTGACGGCGCCATATATGGGATAGCTCGAGTTGCGAGCTGAAACTGCGGGCGACGCGGGTTCCCTCGCTTGCGCCGCAAACTACGATCTATATCGGATCGCGCCCCAGATGCAAACTGCAAGAAATCCTTATTTTCAAATAAAGTCATTATAGTTTTTCTATTTTTTTATTTTTTTAATTTTCTAACCAAAAAATGTTTTTATTTGATTTCTAGGTATTATGATTGCAGGGCGATGGTAAAGTGGAAAATGTCAATCATGCACTCCACATCAAAGACAGTGCGTTTTAACAGTTGGGAGAAGGAGGTCCGGAACAAACTACTTCCAGAGGCTGTTGTCACAGGTGTCCGGAGCGCAAGTAGGACAGATGAATCTGTCAGGCAACAGAGAGCTGGTGAGTAAAATGAAATATACGATTACTTTGCATGGGTGTGGAAATAAAAAAATAAATACAAGTGAATAAAGTGGAAGACAAGACAATCGATTTATCCTTTAGCTATTACAATTTACTATTCCAGATTTTTTTTTAAACAAATAAAGAAAGACCCATTTCTGTAAGGCAACGATCATGTATGACTATGATGGGAGTTGCATTCTAGCATACATAGTTACATACACATATGTTATAACTCAACTTCCATCATCCACATACATTTCTTGTGTATATGAATTGTGTATGTGAAAGATGGAAGATGCATTCATCTGGCATAGTTATATATGACAGAATCAAAATCACACTTTATATAAGGCCGGTGACGTAGCTCAATTGGCAAAATGCCCTGACTACAAAACCCTGATCAAAAGGTCACAGGTTCAAATTCCAGCAGGGCCAACTCAGCCATTCATCCTTCTGATGTCGCTAAAATGAGTACTATTAAATTTGTTAATAATAACAACAATTACTATTCACCTGCCGATTTGGTTAATTCCAAGAGCGAGCGCTGAAAGAGCGCTTCAAAAGCTTGAGTCCCACTGGGAGAAAGGCGCTATATAAGTACTAGTTATTATTATTATATATATATATCATCTCTCTCCCTCACCATGGCCCTTCTTTTGTGTTCCCCTCACTCCCCTATGCCCCTTCCTTTGTTGTTCCCCTATATCCTTTTTCCTCATGTCACCTTTCCCTACCTCACCAATACCTGAATTTCAGACTCTGTGGCCTTTGCATCCTTTTTTCTGTAATGTGACTTCAATGATTTAAAATATCAAAAATCGACCATCACATTTAAATGCCTATTTTGGGCGGCGGACAACATTTTATATATATATTTCACTACCTGGCCTGTATAGGTTTGTTTGAAATTATGAAGCATTCATCACTAATAACTATTCTACACTAATACGCATGTTAGACTTACCTAGTTCTGGTAAGTACCTAAATAGGAATACAAACATACAGCTAGATTACGAACAGCCAATAGAATGCAAGCTCAATCCTATTGGCTGATTGGATCAGCCAATAGGATTTTTTCTACCTTAATTCCGATTGGCTGATAGAATTCTATGAGCAGCATGGGCAGACAGCGCAGAATCAACTGCCTCAACCGGAACAAGACAAGTCAACAGAACAGGAAACACAAAATCGGTATAGCCAGACGGAGTTACTTCTTCAAAATTTACTAGCGACCAAAAATTTGACAAACGCTGTTGAAAATATAAGAAATAATTTACATTGACACATAGACAGGGCATTAGCCCATGTCAACAAAGAACAGCGCCAGGCAATGGATCACATGCATAAATCCATTTTGGACGCTATTTATCTACAACATCAACACAATGTTTCATCACATGACACATAGATTAAAGTTTAATATAATAGTTATTTTTATGTCTCCCTCCCACCCTATATGTACATCATGTTTTGAGAACAGTGCTATTATAAATTAAATTAAAAGTGCACTTACATTGTTTTTGTTGTTAAATGTTTGTGAGTTATATATATATATACCATTGAATAAATAAGGTATTATTTGAACTGAATCCAGCGAGTGCAGTCCCTACTTGTTGATATTTATTGAAATTTTGACTGAGCACCCTGGTTGCTGACTATCTTTGAATTGCGAGTGCAGATACACAGTGGAAATATATATATATATATATATATATATAATAGCCCAAAAAGAAGTGCACTCTCAGGTCTTTCACAGCAAACAAAGTTACTTTATTCGTGTAACGTTTTCGGAGGTCTTGCCTCCTTCATCAGCATAGTTAAAACAAGACAATAAATTCATATATATAGTGACATACTCACTCACACCATTTCAAACCAAACCCCTCATCTTGGCGCCAAACTAACGATGTTGGAACGCATACTGCGTTCCACCTGTACTGCGTGCCGGAAGCATTGCGCCACGTCACTTCCGGTTAGTGAGATCTGTGCTGTATTACTAATGCACACTAATAATGTGACAAAAAACAACAAAGGATCACCCCTGCGTGTGTATACATTGTGACAACACAACATTAATTACATTGTAAGTGAAAAAAACTAGTTATTTTTAACTGTGTGTTTTACATATCGGCTGCCTGTTCGTTGTCATGGCAACCAGTGTACACTTACTTCCCCATAACAAACTCCAGGAGAATAAAACCAAATAACTTTATGTGATCCTTAATCTTGTGTATCCTATTCTAACATATATTGTACACCATACTAATTGACATGTATTAATGCCATCCTTAAGTGCCTCACATGCAAATAGTAAACATAAAATATGGCCAACAGTGAATCTATGTTTTGTGCTGCGGTGTGACAGCCTCATCTCCCTATAGTATGAGGTAGATGGATCCCTGATGTATATAATAGCATATGTTCAATGTAGCGGACCAAGGTAATTTAAGGCCCTGCCTGATTCTTTAAGGTATTTGTTTCCCAAAGTGCCCAATGTGTACTACATCCCACAAGATAGAAACGTGAGCTTTAAATAGCTGTAATACAACCAGATTTACATTGTTCACTGATCTAAATATTTCTCAAGGAACCTACTTATGTAGTCACCCTCCATCTATAGGAACAAGCGATTATCAAGCCCCCCTGTCCTGTACTATAGTACTCCATGGGAATCAAATATTATGTCAATGACCTATGACTTTTACATAAGACCATCACCCCCATACTGCATCCACACTCACTATTCGGATCACGTATCACTTGAAGACATGCTTCAATTAGAAAAATATTCTTTTTTAGAAAACAAGAATAAAAGAAAAAGTAGGATTAAAAACAAAACTTGATCAGGGTCCTCCTATTCAATAATATGGTACCCCACGGGGTAATATCTCAACTCTATAAGTTCCAGGTTTGCATAGTCAGCCTCTGCTAACTTCTTTTATCTAATGTAGTAAATACCCAAGTGGCTGCTCTCACTCGAAGCTATCTATTTTCTTCGTTGAATTTTTTCCCATTGAACTTTATACTCCAGGCCCTTTCTTTATTGGTGTCATGACAGGCCACACTGAGATCATACTATTGCTGGGACATAAAATAACCCCAATCTACTTCATACAGTATAATCTCTGAGTTGTTTAGGCGCTATGGGTACTGTGACTTCATGGGTGATCCAGAGAGCAAGCTGCTCCTTATTGCTCGTGCCTGGATGTAGATTCAATCACTGTTACTGTGCCCATACATTGTAATCCAAGCTTTAGATGACATCCCGGCTTGGTATACCTTATAGTGACATATCGGCTATGTGTGTTTAAAAATGGTAACTCCAAGGCCCCACTACCTGACTTCCACACAGGTATTGGGAATAACACAGACCCCCATGCCTTGTGCTGTGTACCAACATGGTTGGGAAGTCTCCCATTACGGAGTTCACCTACCACTGGAACCACAGAGTCATGGTAGTATAGGCACCGTACCCCTAGATTGTACCACACCTTACAGCCGCACTATATTAAGGCTTTAAAATCAGGTGCTGTATTAAGCCCCCCTGGGTGCACTGTAACCAACCGATACATCCACTGTGCCTCCCGTTGCAGGAGTATCTTGCTTCTATCCCCTCCCCTGTCCAGAGTGGGGACATGATCGATGAGTGTATATCTTATTGATGCTACTGAATGTTTGTGCTGTGCACAGTGCCTCGCCACTGCTTGGTCTGAGTCCACAGACTTAAGAGCCGACCGGATGGCATGTCGGTGATTTGCCATTCTCTCCCTTAATGTGCCTGTCATCTTTCCAACATAAAAACGAGAACAAGGACACACCAACAGATATATGACAAATGTGGTTGTGCAGGTGATGGAGTGACAGATACCAAATTGCCTGTTAGTATGAGGGTGATGAAATATCCTCGTACTGATGAGTCCATTACAGGTAGTGCACCCTAGGCACCAATAAGATCCCCTGATGATAATGTGTGTCTTAGGTCTGTAGCTCGCTCTCGAGTCAGTCTTGACCAGTAAGTCCCGTAGATTTATGCCCCTCCTGTAACACACCATATAGGTGTAAGATGGTCACTAAAGTGTAGCTTTGGATCAGTAGATATAATCGGCCAATGTGTCCTTAAGGAAAGACCAGCATTTCTGGTACTAGGAGAAAAGGTGGTACACACTGGAAATATACACAGATACACAGTGGAAATATATATATATATATATATTATTAATATATATATATATATATATATATATATATATATATATATATATATATATACATACAGTACATGTTGTATGGATTTGGCAGGCCTCTTTCTAATATTGTAATAAAGTGTAGTGATGTCGCGAATAGTTCGCCGGGCGAATAGTTCCCGGCGAACATAGCATGTTCACGTTCGCCGCGGTGGGCGAACATATGCAATGTTCGATCCGCCCCCTATTCGTCATCATTGAGTAAACTTTGACCCTGTATCTCACAGTCTGCATACACATTCCAGCCAATCAGCAGCAGACCCTCCCTCCCAGACCCTCCCAGCTCCTGGACAGCAGCCATTTTAGATTAATTCGGAAGCTGCATTGTTAGTGAGAGGAGGGACAGTGTAGCTGCTGGTGATTTAATAGGGAAATTGATAGCTAGGCTAGTGTCCACTACAGTCCTGAAGGACTCATCTGATCTCTGCTGTAAGGACAGCACCTCAAAAAGCCCTTTTTAGGGCTAGAACATCATTTTTTTTTTATTTTTTTTTCCTGTGTAATCTAATTGCAGTTGCCTGCCTGCCAAGCCACTTGCCCAGTGCCACCACTCATATCTGGTGTAACAGTAGTGTAAATTTAAAAAAAAAAAAAAACTTTGTTGACTGTGAAACATCAGTCTGCTAGTGTAACCTAATTGCAGTTGCCTGCCTGCTAGCGTGTGTGCCAGGCCCACTTGCCCAGTGCCACCACTCATATCTGGTGTAACAGTAGTGTAAATTTAAAAAAAAAACTTTTTTGACTGTGAAACATCAGTCTGCTTGTGTAATCTAATTGCAGTTGCCTGCCTGCCAGCGTGTGTGCCAGGCCCACTTGTCCAGTGCCACCACTCATATCTGGTGTAACAGTAGTGTAAATTTAAAAAAAAAAACTTTTTTGACTGTGAAACATCAGTCTGCTAGTGTAATCTAATTGCAGTTGCCTGCCTGCCAGCGTGTGTGTCAGGCCCACTTGCCCAGTGCCACCACTCATATCTGGTGTAACAGTAGTGTAAATTTAAAAAAAAATTTTTGACTGTGAAACATCAGTCTGCTTGTGTAATCTAATTGCAGTTGCCTGCCTGCCAGCGTGTGTGCCAGGCCCACTTGCCCAGTGCCACCACTCATATCTGGTGTAACAGTAGTGTAAATTTAAAAAAAAAAACTTTTTTGACTGTGAAACATCAGTCTGCTTGTGTAATCTAATTGCAGTTGCCTGCCTGCCAGCGTGTGTGCCAGGCCCACTTGTCCAGTGCCACCACTCATATCTGGTGTAACAGTAGTGTAAATTAAAAAAAAAAAACTTTTTTGACTGTGAAACATCAGTCTGCTAGTGTAATCTAATTGCAGTTGCCTGCCTGCCAGCGTGTGTGTCAGGCCCACTTGCCCAGTGCCACCACTCATATCTGGTGTAACAGTAGTGTAAATTTAAAAAAAAATTTTTGACTGTGAAACATCAGTCTGCTTGTGTAATCTAATTGCAGTTGCCTGCCTGCCTGCCAGTGTGTGTGCCAGGCCCACTTGCCCAGTGCCACCACTCATATCTGGTGTAACAGTAGTGTAAATGTAAAAAAAAAAAACTTTTTTGACTGTGAAACATCAGTCTGCTTGTGTAATGTAATTGCAGTTGCCTGCCTGCCAGCGTGTGTGCCAGGCCCACTTGCCCAGTGCCACCACTCATATCTGCTGTAACAGTAGTGTAAATTAAAAAAAAAAAAATTTGACTGTGAAACATCAGTCAGCTTGTGTAATCTAATTGCAGTTACCTGCCTGCCAGCATGTGTGCCAGGCTCACAGCGTATACTGTGCCCACTTGCCCAGTGCCACCACTCATATCTGGTGTAACAGTAGTGTAAATTTAAAAACAAAAAACTTTTTGGACTGTGAAACATCAGTCTGCTTTTTTGTGTCAGGCTCACAGCGTATACTGTGCCCACTTGCCCAGTGCCATCACTCATATCTTGTTTAATAGTAGTGTAAGTGTACATTTAAATACAAAAAAAACTTTTTGGACTGTGAAACATCAGTCTGCTTTTTTGTGTCAGGCTCACAGCGTATACTGTGCCCACTTACCCAGTGCCATCACTCATATCTTGTTTAATAGTAGTATAAGTGTACATTTAAAAAAATAAAAACTTTTTGGACTGTGAAACATCAGTCTGCTTTTTTGTGTCAGGCTCACAGCGTATACTGTGCCCACTTGCCCAGTGCCACCACTCATATCTTGTTTAATAGTAGTGTAAGTGTACATTTAAAAAAATAAAAACTTTTTGGACTGTGAAACATCAGTCTGCTTTTTTGTGTCAGGCTCACAGTGTATACTGTGCCCACTTGCCCGGTGCCACCACTCATATATTGTTTAATAGTAGTGTAAGTGTACATTTAAAAACAAAAAAAACTTTTTGGACTGTGAAACATCAGTCTGCTTTTTTGTTTCAGGCTCACAGCTTATACTGGGCCCACTTGCCCAGTGCCACCACTCATATCTTGTTTAATAGTAGTGTAAGTGTACATTTAAAAAACAAAAAAACTTTTTGGACTGTGAAACATCAGTCTGCTTTTTTGTGTCCGGCTCACAGTGTATACTGGGCCCACTTGCCCAGTGCCACCACTCATATCTTGTTTAATAGTAGAGTAAGTGTACATTTAAAAAAATAAAAACTTTTTGGACTGTGAAACATCAGTCTGTTTTTTGTGTCAGGCTCACAGCTTATACTGGGCCCACTTGCCCAGTGCCACCACTCATATCTTGTTTAATAGTAGTGTAAGTGTACATTTAAAAAAATAAAAACTTTTTGGACTGTGAAACATCAGTCTGCTTTTTTATGTCAGGCTCACAGCGTATATTGTGCCCACTTGCCCAGTGCCACCACTCATATCTTGTTTAATAGTAGTGTAAGTGTACATTTAAAAACAAAAAAAAACTTTTTGGACTGTGAAACATCCGTCTGCTTTTTTGTGTCAGGCTCACAGCTTATACTGGGTCCACTTGCCCAGTGCCACCACTCATATCTTGTTTAATAGTAGTGTAAGTGTACATTTAAAAAAATAAAAACTTTTTGGACTGTGAAACATTAGTCTGCTTTTTTGTGTCCGGCTCACAGCGTATACTGGGCCCACTTGCCCAGTGCCACCACTCATATCTTGTTTAATAGTAGTGTAAGTGTACATTTAAAAAAATAAAAACTTTTTGGACTGTGAAACATCAGTCTGCTTTTTTGTGTCAGGCTCACAGCTTATACTGGGTCCACTTGCCCAGTGCCACCACTCATAGCTTGTTTAATAGTAGTGTAAGTGTACATTTAAAAAAATAAAAACTTTTTGGACTGTGAAACATCAGTCTGCTTTTTTGTGTCAGGCTCACAGCTTATACTGGGCCCACTTGCCCAGTGCCACCACTCATATCTTGTTTAATAGTAGTGTAAGTGTACATTTAAAAAAATAAAAACTTTTTGGACTGTGAAACATCACTCTGTTTTTTTGTGTCAGGCTCACAGCGTATATTGTGCCCACTTGGCCAGTGCCACCACTCATATCTTGTTTAATAGTAGTGTAAGTGTACATTTAAAAACAAAAAAAACTTTTTGGACTGTGAAACATCAGTCTGCTTTTTTGTGTCAGGCTCACAGTGTATACTGTGCCCACTTGCCCAGTGCCACCACTTGCCCAGTGCCACCACTCATATCTCGTTTAATAGTCGTGTAAGTGTACATTTAAAAAAAAATGACAGGCAGAGGCAGGCCACCCCACAGGTGCCATCGTGGTCGTGGTGCTGTGATTCCCTTTGGCCCTAGAATAATGGCCAGTGTTCAGAGGCCACATACCATGAACTCGAAAATTTCTGAGGAAATAGTTGACTTTTTAACACAGGACACCCAATCTTCTATAGCTTCCGCTCCGAACCTTGACACACCATCCTCCTCCAGCTTATCTTCGGGCACCTCTCAAGTTACCACTCGCCCGCCTGCCGCCACCACCAACACTAGCACCACAGCCGCTTCACTTGATCTGTCAGAGGAGTTTTTTACACATCAGTTGGAAGAAATGAGTGATGCGCAACCATCATTGACAGAGGATGTAGATAACAGGGATATGTCTCAGTCAGGCAGCATTACAGACATGGACGTACGGTGTGATGATGATGATGTTGTACCCGCTGCTGCTTCCTTTGTTGATTTGTGAGATACAAGTGAAGCGGTTGATGATGACGATGCGTCCGTGGATGTCACGTGGGTGCCTAAACAGGGGGGAGTTCAGATGGGGAGACAGAGAGGAGGAGACGAGTTGGAAGCAGGGGTAGGTCGTCACAAGCAGCTAGTGGCACAGTCAGACAGCATGCATTGGCACCCGGGGTCAGCCAGACAGCACGCCAATCAATGCATGCTGTTGCCACCACCAGAATGCCGTCATTGCAGAGTTCAGCAGTGTGGCATTTTTTTGTGTGTCTGCCTCTGACAACAGCGATGCCCTTTGCAACCTGTGCCAAAAGAAACTGAGTCGTGGGAAGTCCAACACCCACCTAGGTACAACAGCTTTGTGAAGGCACATGATCGCACATCACAAACGCCTATGGGATCAACACATGAGTAGAAGCAGCAAACAAACTCAAAGCCGCCATCCTCCTGCTGGTCCAGCATCTTCAGCCACGTCAACCACTGCTGTCCTCCTTGCCCCCTCTCAACCATGCGCCACTCCGTCTCTCTTCCGGAGCAGTTCCTGCTCATCTGCCCACAGTCAGGTGTCTGTCAAGGACATGTTTGAGCGTAAGAAACCAATGTCACAAAGTCACCCCCTTGCCCGGGGTCTGACAGCTGGCTTGTTTGAACTCTTAGCCCGCCAGCTTTTACCATACAAGCTGGTGGAGTCTGAGGCGTTCAAAAAATTTGTAGCTGATAGCTGGTCTGCAAAGCATGGTCAGGGCAGGTATATCACCTACACTGCGCATTGGGTAAACCTGCTGACGGCTGCCATGCATGGAATGCATGGCTCTGCAGAGGAGGAGTTGGTGACACCGCCACGACTTGCAGGCAGGCCTGCTGCCACCTCCTCTACACCTCCTACTCCATCCTCTTCCATAACCTCCTCGGCTGAGTCCTCTTCTGCTGCTGTGTCTTGCTCCACATCAACGGCACCCCCCAGCTCCCCAGGTACTATTCCACATCCCGGATACGGCAGTGTCATGCTGACTTGGGGTTGACTTGCCTGAAAGCAGAGACCAGCACTCATGTCCGCCCTGAATGCACAGGTGGATCAGTGGCTAACTCCGCACCAACTGGAGATTGGCAAAGTGGTTTCTGACAACGGAAGTAATTTGGTGGCGGCATTGAAATTGGGCAAGTTGACACATGTGCCGTGCATGGCACATGTGTGTAATCTGATCGTACAACGCTTTGTGCATAAGTACCCAGGCTTACAGGACGTCCTGAAGCAGGCCAGGAAGGTGTGTGGCCATTTGAGGCGTTCCTACACAGCCATGGCGCACTTTTCCAATATCCAGCAGCGAAACAACACTCCAGTGAGGCGCTTGATTTGCGACAGCCCGACACGTTGGAATTAAACACTCCTAATGTTCGACCGCCTGCTCCAACAAGAAAAAGCCGTTAACGAGTATTTGTATGACCGGGGTGCTAGGACAGCCTCTACAGAGCTTGGAATTTTTTTACCACGTTACTGGACGCTCATGCGCAATGCCTGTAGGCTCATGCATCCTTTTGAGGAGGTGACAAACCTAGTCAGTCGCACTGAAGGCACCATCAGCGACATCATACCATTTGTTTTCTTCCTGGAGCATGTCCTGCGAAGAGTGCTGGATCAGGCCGTAGATGACTGTGAAGAGGAAGAGTTGTGGTCACCATCACCACCAGAAACAGCCTTATCAGCATCGCTTGCTGGACCAGCGGTAACGTTGGAAGAGGATTGTGAGGAAGAGGAGTCAGAGGAGGAATGTGGCTTTGAGGAGGAGGAAGACCAACCACAACAGGCATCCCAGGGTGCTCGTTGTCACCTATCTGGTACCCGTGGTGTTGTACATGGCTGGGGGGAAGAAGATACCTTCAGTGAGATCATTGAGGACGAGGAACGGGACATGAGTAGCTCTGCATCCAACCTTGTACAAATGGGGTCTTTCATGCTGTCGTGCCTGTTGAGGGACCCTCGTATAAAAAAAAGCTGTAAAAAAGGAGAACGACCTGTACTGGGTGTCCACGCTACTAGACCCCTGGTATAAGCATAAAGTGCCTGAAATGTTACAGAATTACCGCAAGTCGGAAAGTCGGAAAGGATGCAGCAGTTCCAAAATAAATTAAAAAGTATGCTTTATACAAGCTGGTGGAGTCTGAGGCGTTCAAAAAATTTGTAGCTGATAGCTGGTCTGCAAAGCATGGTCAGGGCAGGTATATCACCTACACTGCGCATTGGGTAAACCTGCTGACGGCTGCCATGCATGGAATGCATGGCTCTGCAGAGGAGGAGTTGGTGACACCGCCACGACTTGCAGGCAGGCCTGCTGCCACCTCCTCTACACCTCCTACTCCATCCTCTTCCATAACCTCCTCGGCTGAGTCCTCTTCTGCTGCTGTGTCTTGCTCCACATCAACGGCACCCCCCAGCTCCCCAGGTACTATTCCACATCCCGGATATGGCAGTGTCATGCTGACTTGGGGTTGACTTGCCTGAAAGCAGAGACCAGCACTCATGTCCGCCCTGAATGCACAGGTGGATCAGTGGCTAACTCCGCACCAACTGGAGATTGGCAAAGTGGTTTCTGACAACGGAAGTAATTTGGTGGCGGCATTGAAATTGGGCAAGTTGACACATGTGCCGTGCATGGCACATGTGTGTAATCTGATCGTACAACGCTTTGTGCATAAGTACCCAGGCTTACAGGACGTCCTGAAGCAGGCCAGGAAGGTGTGTGGCCATTTGAGGCGTTCCTACACAGCCATGGCGCACTTTTCCAATATCCAGCAGCGAAACAACATGCCAGTGAGGCGCTTGATTTGCGACAGCCCGACACGTTGGAATTAAACACTCCTAATGTTCGACCGCCTGCTCCAACAAGAAAAAGCCGTTAACGAGTATTTGTATGACCGGGGTGCTAGGACAGCCTCTACAGAGCTTGGAATTTTTTTACCACGTTACTGGACGCTCATGCGCAATGCCTGTAGGCTCATGCATCCTTTTGAGGAGGTGACAAACCTAGTCAGTCGCACTGAAGGCACCATCAGCGACATCATACCATTTGTTTTCTTCCTGGAGCATGTCCTGCGAAGAGTGCTGGATCAGGCCGTAGATGACTGTGAAGAGGAAGAGTTGTGGTCACCATCACCACCAGAAACAGCCTTATCAGCATCGCTTGCTGGACCAGCGGTAACGTTGGAAGAGGATTGTGAGGAAGAGGAGTCAGAGGAGGAATGTGGCTTTGAGGAGGAGGAAGACCAACCACAACAGGCATCCCAGGGTGCTCGTTGTCACCTATCTGGTACCCGTGGTGTTGTACATGGCTGGGGGGAAGAAGATACCTTCAGTGAGATCATTGAGGACGAGGAACGGGACATGAGTAGCTCTGCATCCAACCTTGTACAAATGGGGTCTTTCATGCTGTCGTGCCTGTTGAGGGACCCTCGTATAAAAAAAAGCTGTAAAAAAGGAGAACGACCTGTACTGGGTGTCCACGCTACTAGACCCCCGGTATAAGCATAAAGTGCCTGAAATGTTACAGAATTACCGCAAGTCGGAAAGTCGGAAAGGATGCAGCAGTTCCAAAATAAATTAAAAAGTATGCTTTATACAAGCTGGTGGAGTCTGAGGCGTTCAAAAAATTTGTAGCTGATAGCTGGTCTGCAAAGCATGGTCAGGGCAGGTATATCACCTACACTGCGCATTGGGTAAACCTGCTGACGGCTGCCATGCATGGAATGCATGGCTCTGCAGAGGAGGAGTTGGTGACACCGCCACGACTTGCAGGCAGGCCTGCTGCCACCTCCTCTACACCTCCTACTCCATCCTCTTCCATAACCTCCTCGGCTGAGTCCTCTTCTGCTGCTGTGTCTTGCTCCACATCAACGGCACCCCCCAGCTCCCCAGGTACTATTCCACATCCCGGATACGGCAGTGTCATGCTGACTTGGGGTTGACTTGCCTGAAAGCAGAGACCAGCACTCATGTCCGCCCTGAATGCACAGGTGGATCAGTGGCTAACTCCGCACCAACTGGAGATTGGCAAAGTGGTTTCTGACAACGGAAGTAATTTGGTGGCGGCATTGAAATTGGGCAAGTTGACACATGTGCCGTGCATGGCACATGTGTGTAATCTGATCGTACAACGCTTTGTGCATAAGTACCCAGGCTTACAGGACGTCCTGAAGCAGGCCAGGAAGGTGTGTGGCCATTTGAGGCGTTCCTACACAGCCATGGCGCACTTTTCCAATATCCAGCAGCGAAACAACACTCCAGTGAGGCGCTTGATTTGCGACAGCCCGACACGTTGGAATTAAACACTCCTAATGTTCGACCGCCTGCTCCAACAAGAAAAAGCCGTTAACGAGTATTTGTATGACCGGGGTGCTAGGACAGCCTCTACAGAGCTTGGAATTTTTTTACCACGTTACTGGACGCTCATGCGCAATGCCTGTAGGCTCATGCATCCTTTTGAGGAGGTGACAAACCTAGTCAGTCGCACTGAAGGCACCATCAGCGACATCATACCATTTGTTTTCTTCCTGGAGCATGTCCTGCGAAGAGTGCTGGATCAGGCCGTAGATGACTGTGAAGAGGAAGAGTTGTGGTCACCATCACCACCAGAAACAGCCTTATCAGCATCGCTTGCTGGACCAGCGGTAACGTTGGAAGAGGATTGTGAGGAAGAGGAGTCAGAGGAGGAATGTGGCTTTGAGGAGGAGGAAGACCAACCACAACAGGCATCCCAGGGTGCTCGTTGTCACCTATCTGGTACCCGTGGTGTTGTACATGGCTGGGGGGAAGAAGATACCTTCAGTGAGATCATTGAGGACGAGGAACGGGACATGAGTAGCTCTGCATCCAACCTTGTACAAATGGGGTCTTTCATGCTGTCGTGCCTGTTGAGGGACCCTCGTATAAAAAAAAGCTGTAAAAAAGGAGAACGACCTGTACTGGGTGTCCACGCTACTAGACCCCTGGTATAAGCATAAAGTGCCTGAAATGTTACAGAATTACCGCAAGTCGGAAAGTCGGAAAGGATGCAGCAGTTCCAAAATAAATTAAAAAGTATGCTTTATACAAGCTGGTGGAGTCTGAGGCGTTCAAAAAATTTGTAGCTGATAGCTGGTCTGCAAAGCATGGTCAGGGCAGGTATATCACCTACACTGCGCATTGGGTAAACCTGCTGACGGCTGCCATGCATGGAATGCATGGCTCTGCAGAGGAGGAGTTGGTGACACCGCCACGACTTGCAGGCAGGCCTGCTGCCACCTCCTCTACACCTCCTACTCCATCCTCTTCCATAACCTCCTCGGCTGAGTCCTCTTCTGCTGCTGTGTCTTGCTCCACATCAACGGCACCCCCCAGCTCCCCAGGTACTATTCCACATCCCGGATATGGCAGTGTCATGCTGACTTGGGGTTGACTTGCCTGAAAGCAGAGACCAGCACTCATGTCCGCCCTGAATGCACAGGTGGATCAGTGGCTAACTCCGCACCAACTGGAGATTGGCAAAGTGGTTTCTGACAACGGAAGTAATTTGGTGGCGGCATTGAAATTGGGCAAGTTGACACATGTGCCGTGCATGGCACATGTGTGTAATCTGATCGTACAACGCTTTGTGCATAAGTACCCAGGCTTACAGGACGTCCTGAAGCAGGCCAGGAAGGTGTGTGGCCATTTGAGGCGTTCCTACACAGCCATGGCGCACTTTTCCAATATCCAGCAGCGAAACAACATGCCAGTGAGGCGCTTGATTTGCGACAGCCCGACACGTTGGAATTAAACACTCCTAATGTTCGACCGCCTGCTCCAACAAGAAAAAGCCGTTAACGAGTATTTGTATGACCGGGGTGCTAGGACAGCCTCTACAGAGCTTGGAATTTTTTTACCACGTTACTGGACGCTCATGCGCAATGCCTGTAGGCTCATGCATCCTTTTGAGGAGGTGACAAACCTAGTCAGTCGCACTGAAGGCACCATCAGCGACATCATACCATTTGTTTTCTTCCTGGAGCATGTCCTGCGAAGAGTGCTGGATCAGGCCGTAGATGACTGTGAAGAGGAAGAGTTGTGGTCACCATCACCACCAGAAACAGCCTTATCAGCATCGCTTGCTGGACCAGCGGTAACGTTGGAAGAGGATTGTGAGGAAGAGGAGTCAGAGGAGGAATGTGGCTTTGAGGAGGAGGAAGACCAACCACAACAGGCATCCCAGGGTGCTCGTTGTCACCTATCTGGTACCCGTGGTGTTGTACATGGCTGGGGGGAAGAAGATACCTTCAGTGAGATCATTGAGGACGAGGAACGGGACATGAGTAGCTCTGCATCCAACCTTGTACAAATGGGGTCTTTCATGCTGTCGTGCCTGTTGAGGGACCCTCGTATAAAAAAAAGCTGTAAAAAAGGAGAACGACCTGTACTGGGTGTCCACGCTACTAGACCCCCGGTATAAGCATAAAGTGCCTGAAATGTTACAGAATTACCGCAAGTCGGAAAGTCGGAAAGGATGCAGCAGTTCCAAAATAAATTAAAAAGTATGCTTTATACAAGCTGGTGGAGTCTGAGGCGTTCAAAAAATTTGTAGCTGATAGCTGGTCTGCAAAGCATGGTCAGGGCAGGTATATCACCTACACTGCGCATTGGGTAAACCTGCTGACGGCTGCCATGCATGGAATGCATGGCTCTGCAGAGGAGGAGTTGGTGACACCGCCACGACTTGCAGGCAGGCCTGCTGCCACCTCCTCTACACCTCCTACTCCATCCTCTTCCATAACCTCCTCGGCTGAGTCCTCTTCTGCTGCTGTGTCTTGCTCCACATCAACGGCACCCCCCAGCTCCCCAGGTACTATTCCACATCCCGGATACGGCAGTGTCATGCTGACTTGGGGTTGACTTGCCTGAAAGCAGAGACCAGCACTCATGTCCGCCCTGAATGCACAGGTGGATCAGTGGCTAACTCCGCACCAACTGGAGATTGGCAAAGTGGTTTCTGACAACGGAAGTAATTTGGTGGCGGCATTGAAATTGGGCAAGTTGACACATGTGCCGTGCATGGCACATGTGTGTAATCTGATCGTACAACGCTTTGTGCATAAGTACCCAGGCTTACAGGACGTCCTGAAGCAGGCCAGGAAGGTGTGTGGCCATTTGAGGCGTTCCTACACAGCCATGGCGCACTTTTCCAATATCCAGCAGCGAAACAACATGCCAGTGAGGCGCTTGATTTGCGACAGCCCGACACGTTGGAATTAAACACTCCTAATGTTCGACCGCCTGCTCCAACAAGAAAAAGCCGTTAACGAGTATTTGTATGACCGGGGTGCTAGGACAGCCTCTACAGAGCTTGGAATTTTTTTACCACGTTACTGGACTCTCATGCGCAATGCCTGTAGGCTCATGCATCCTTTTGAGGAGGTGACAAACCTAGTCAGTCGCACTGAAGGCACCATCAGCGACATCATACCATTTGTTTTCTTCCTGGAGCATGTCCTGCGAAGAGTGCTGGATCAGGCCGTAGATGACTGTGAAGAGGAAGAGTTGTGGTCACCATCACCACCAGAAACAGCCTTATCAGCATCGCTTGCTGGACCAGCAGTAACGTTGGAAGAGGATTGTGAGGAAGAGGAGTCAGAGGAGGAATGTGGCTTTGAGGAGGAGGAAGACCAACCACAACAGGCATCCCAGGGTGCTCGTTGTCACCTATCTGGTACCCGTGGTGTTGTACATGGCTGGGGGGAAGAAGATACCTTCAGTGAGATCATTGAGGACGAGGAACGGGACATGAGTAGCTCTGCATCCAACCTTGTACAAATGGGGTCTTTCATGCTGTCGTGCCTGTTGAGGGACCCTCGTATAAAAAAAAGCTGTAAAAAAGGAGAACGACCTGTACTGGGTGTCCACGCTACTAGACCCCCGGTATAAGCATAAAGTGCCTGAAATGTTACAGAATTACCGCAAGTCGGAAAGGATGCAGCAGTTCCAAAATAAATTAAAAAGTATGCTTTACACAGCGAATAAGGGTGATGTCACAGCACAACAGGAATCTAACAGGGGAAGAGGTGAAAGTAATCCTACGACTCCCACTGCCACGCCGGCAAGGACAGGACGCTTTACAGATGTGTTGTTGATGGAGGACATGCAGAGCTTTTTAACTCCTATGCATCGCCACAGCACTTCGGGGTCCACCCTCAGAGAACGACTCAACCGACAGGTAGCAGACTACCTCGTCTTAACTGCAGATCTCAACACTCTGAGGAGCGATGAACCCCTTGACTACTGGGTGTGCAGGCTTGACCTGTGGCCTGAGCTATCCCAATTTGCGATAGAACTTCTGGCCTGCCCCGCTTCAAGTGTCCTGTCAGAAAGGACCTTCAGTGCAGCAGGAGGTATTGTCACTGAGAAGAGAAGTCGCCTAGGTCAAAAAAGTCTAGATTACCTCACCTTTATTAAGAGGAATGGATCCCGAAGGGACTGACATTGGGCGATACATTCGAGTAAAAAAGGCTTGATGAGATGAGCTGCCTTGGGATAAAAATGGTCCACACGGTGCTGTATTTTATCTTCGAATGCCGGATGATTTGCAGGACTTATCCGTCACCAACTAGGATTCAAGCCGCAATGTTTTAGGGCACTTTCTGCCTGGGAAACAAACATCAATTTTTCTGGCCACTGCTACAGCAGCGGCTGCAACAATACCTAATTTTTCAGGCATGTGTATATGCCTAATTTTTCTGGCCTCTGATGCAGCACTGTGGCTTCAAAAACCAAACCAATAAAAAAGGCTCATAACAGGGATTAAACTGATAGGAATAGTACTACTTAACACACCACTCCTATCTGGTGCATGCACAGTGCCCCAAATTTGAAGTAGGAGGACCGACCAAGCATCTTTTTACATCTCCCGGTTCCTAAAATCCATGCCATAAACACGTCCCCTGATAGGGGACGGAACAGGGATTAAACTGATAGGAATATTACTACTTAACACACCTTATAATAACGCAGAGAGAGGCAACGCAGAGAGAGGAGTCTGAAGAAGAGGAGTCAGAGGAGGAAGGTGGCTTTGAGGAGGTGGAAGACCAAACACAGCAGGCGTCCCAGGGGGCTTGTTGTCACCTTTCTGGGACCCTTGGTGTTGTACGTGGCTGGGTGGAGGAAGAGACCTTCAATGACATTAGTGAGGACAAGGAACGGGACATGGCTAGCTTGGTATCCAACCTTGTGCAAATGGGGAGTTTGCGGTTGTGCAAATGGACTGTTTGCGGTTGTTTGCGGTTTCGTTAAAGGGACAGTCTAGGCCAAAATAAACTTTCATGATTCAGATAGAGCATGTAATTTTAAACAATTTTCCAATGTACTTTTATCACCAATTTTTTCTTTGTTCTCTTGGTATTCTTAGTTGAAAGCTTAACCTAGGAGGTTCATATGCTAATTTCTTAGACCTTGAAGCCCACCTCTTTCAGATTGCACTTTAACAGTTTTTCACCACTAGAGGGTGTTAGTTCACGTATTTCATATAGATAACACTGTGCTCGTGCACGAGAAGTTATTTGGCAGCAGGCACTGATTGGCAAAAGAAATGAAAAAACGGGCAGTTTGCAGAGGCTTAGATAAAAGATAATCACAGAGGTTAAAAGTATATTATTATAAATGTGTTAGTTATGCAAAACTGGGAAATGGGTAATAAAGGGATTATCTATCTTTTAAAACAATAAAAATTCTGGTGTAGACTGTCCCTTTAAACGGGGAGTTTGGTCTGTCACTGTGAAGCGGGCGTAACCCTTATACTACCTGATCGATACAACATCATACCTGATGTTTTAAAGCACGTTATTCCAAACAATTTAGGAATGTTAGGTGATTTATGCCCTTTATGGCTTAAAACCAGACTCTGCATCAACTATGTAATTTGCCATGGATCCCCCTCCGGCATGCCACAGTCCAGGTATTAGTCCCCTTGAAACAACTTTTCCATCACTATTGTGGCCAGAAAGAGTCCCTGTGGGTTTTAAAATTGCCTGCCCATTGAAGTCAATGGGGGTTCGCAGGTTCGCAAACTTTTGGGGAAGTTCGCGTTCGCTGTTCGCGAACCCAAATTTTTAGGTTTGCGACATCACTAACAACTAACTGCTATTTAATCTATTACAGTCAAAATTGTATTTTTTTTTTAATGTACACTACTGTTACACCAGATATGAGTTGCACTGGTGTGACACTATGCCCTGGCAGGCCCTGAAAAATCTGTTACACATCTACAACCACCAAAAAACAACCACGCTAAATAGTTTCTAAATTTTGTCCTGAGTTTAGAAATACCCAATGTTAACATGTTCCTTGCTTTTTTTGCAAGTTATAGGGAAATAAATACAAGAAGCACTTTGCTATTTCAAAACCACTTTTTTTCAAAATGAGCGCTAGTTACATTGGAACCCTGATATCTGTCAGGAATACCTGAATATCCCTTGACATGGATATATTTTTTTTTAGAAGACATCCCAAAGTATTGATCTAGGCCAATTTTGGTATATTTCATGCCACCATTTCACCACCAAATGCGATCAAATTAAAAAAAAACGTAAAATTTTTCACAATTTTAGGTTTCTCACTGAAATCATTTACAAACGGCTTGTGCAATTATGGCACAAATGGTTGTAAATGCTTCTCTGGGATCCCCTTTGTTTAGAAATAGCAGACATATATGACTTTGGCGTTGCTTTTCTGGTTTCTGGTAATTAGAAATGCTGCTGTGCATCACACGTGTATTATGGCTAGCAGTGTAGAGGTTAATTAGGTAGTTTGTAGGGAGCTTGCAGGGTTAATTTTAGCTTTAGTGTAGAGATCAGCCTCCCACCTGACACATCAGACCCCCTGATCCCTCCCAAACAGCTCCCTTTCCTCCCCCACTTCACAATTGTCCCCGCCATCTTAAGTACTGGCATATGCTGTGGTGTAGCATCCCCCTTAGCCCCCAACCTCCCTGATCCCCCCCAAAACAGCTCTCTAACCCTCCCCATCTGCCTTATTGGCGGCCATCTTGGGTACTGGCAGCTGTCTGCCAGTACCCAGTTTGCAAAAAAAAATAGTCTTTTCTGTTTTTTTTTTTTTTTCTGTAGTGTAGCTTCCCCCCCACAGACCAACCCTCACCACCTGCCTGATCTTTTTTCTTTTTTCTTTTAATTTTTATTCCTTTTTTTTTAATTTTACACCAACTTTTTCTGTAGTGTAGCGGTTCCCACCCGCTCCCTCCCCGTGCATGCCCCTGCCCTCCCGTGCACGCGCCCGCGTCCGTTTGCGCCCCCGGACATCCCCGCCCACGATCCCGCCCCCCTCCACTGACTGCTATTATTTCACAGTCAAATTTCTAGTTTTTCTTTTAACCCCTTAAGGACCAAGGCCATTTTTCAATTTATTTCCCTTAAGGACCAGGGCTATTTTTACATTTCTGCAGTGTTTGTGTTTAGCTGTAATTTTCCTCTTACTCATTTACGGTACCCACACATATTATATACCGTTTTTCTCGCCACTAAATGGACGTTCTACAGATACCATTATTTTCATCATATCTTATAATTTATTATTAAAAATATTATAAAATATGAGGAAAAAATGGAAAAACTTTGACCCAGTAAATCTGTTACACATCTACAACCACCAAAAAACAACCATGCTAAATAGTTTGTAAATTTTGTCCTGAGTTTAGAAATACCCAATGTTAACATGTTCTTTGCTTTTTTTGCAAGTTATAGGGAAATAAATACAAGAAGCACTTTGCTATTTCAAAACCACTTTTTTTCAAAATGAGCGCTAGTTACATTGGAACCCTGATATCTGTCAGGAATACCTGAATATCACTTGACATGTATATATTTTTTTAGAAGACATCCCAAAGTATTGATCTAGGCCCATTTTGGTATATTTCATGCCACCATTTCACCGCCAAATGCGATCAAATAAAAAAAATAATTGTTCACTTTTTCACAAACTTTAGGTCTCTCACAGAAATTATTTACAAACAACTTATGTAATTATGGCATAAACGGTTGTAAATGCTTCTCTGGGATCCCCTTTGTTCAGAAATAGCAGACTTATATGGCTTTGGCGTTGCTTTTTGGTAATTAGAAGGCTGCTAAATGCCACTGCGCACCACACGTGTTTTATGCCCAGCAGTGAAGGGGTTAATTAGGGAGCATGTAGGGAGCTTGTAGAGTTAATTTTAGCTTAAGTGTAGTGTAGTAGACAACCCAAAGTATTGATCTAGGCCCATTTTGGTATATTTCATGCCACCATTTCACCGCCAAATGCGATCAAATTAAAAAAAAAGTTAAATTTTTCACAATTTTAGGTTTCTCACTGAAATCATTTACAAACAGCTTGTGCAATTATGGCACAAATGGTTGTAAATGCTTCTCTGGGATCCCCTTTGTTCAGAAATAGCACACATATATGACTTTTGGCGTTGCTTTCTGGTAATTAGAAGGCCGCTAAATGCTGCTGCGCATCACACGTGTATAATGGTTAACAGTAAAGGGGTTAATTAGGTAGTTTGTAGGGAGCTTGCAGGGTTAATTTTAGCTTTAGTGTAGAGATCAGCATCCCACCTGACACATCAGACCCCCTGATCACTCCCAAACAGCTCCCTTCCCTCCCCCACCCCACAATTGTCCCCGCCAAAAAGTCTGCCAGTACTAAAATAAAAGTTTTTTTTTTTTTTTTTTTTTTTTTTTATAGCATATTTACATATGCTGTGGTGTAGCATCCCCCCCTTAGCCCCCAAACTCCCTGATCCCCCCCAAAACAGCTCTCTAACCCTCCCCACCTGCCTTATTGGCGGCCATCTTGGGTACTGGCTGCTGTCTGCTATTATTTCACAGTCAAAAAAGTGGGTTTTTTTTAAATGTACACTACTGTTATACCAGATATGAGTGGTGGCACTGGGCAAGTGGGCACAGTATACGCTGTGAGCCTGACACACACGCTGGCAGCCAGGCAACTGCAATTAAATTACACAGAAAAAAAAAATATAAGCAGACTGATGTTCTAGCCCTAAAAAGGGCTTTTTGGGGTGCTGTCCTTACAGCAGAGATCAGATGAGTCCTTCAGGACTGTAGTGGACACTGAATACACTAGCCTAGCTATCGATTTCCCTATTAAATCAGCAGCAGCTACACTGTCCCTCCTCTCACTAAGAATGCAGCTTCCAAATGAATCTAAAATGGATGCTGTCCAGGAGGTAGGAGGGTCTGGGAGGGAGTGTCTGCCGCTGATTGGCTGTAATGTGTCTGCTGACTGTGAGGTAAAGGGACAAAGTTTACTCAATGATGACGAATATGTGGCGGATCGAACATTGCATATGTTCGCCCGCCGCGGCGAATGCGAACATGCTATGTTCGCCGAGAACTATTCGCGACATCACTACACCTAATCTAATAGCCCTATCAAAATAAAAAAGCCCCCCAAAATAAAAAAAAAAAACTCTAGCCTACAATAAACTACTAATGGCCCTTAAAAGGGCCTTTTGTGGGGCATTGCCCCAAATAAATCAGCTCTTTCACCTGAAAAAAAAAATACAAACACCCCCCAACAGTAAAACCAAGCAACCACCCGCCCAACCAACCAACCCCCCTGAGGAAAGGGACTTGAGTTCCCTGAAACCTCATCCATTAAAGCTGACTTATTTCATTTAAATCCCGAGAGTGCAGTATTTGTTGGAACTATTCTATTGGCTATATTTGCACCCAGGTAACTGCACCTGGAGGGAGGATTTGTTCTAGCTGGAATATATATATATTTTAGAATAAAAATGATGCCAGACTGGGATGCAACGTATATACAGGTGGCGTTCTTTCTCTGCAAACTTGTAGTTGTTTAAAATATTTACATCAAGTGGATTCTTCCTTACTTTGGCAACATGATACCACAGCCTCAGCAGAATTGGGTGAGATAGTTCATAGAACGTTTTTCTCTTGACAACTGGTGGACATAGTCCTTGAGTGCCGGACACTTGGGATATATTACTTATACTTCCAAAAGACCCTGCTTCCCATATGCATAGAGTTTCCTACAACTTAATTCACACTTGTTCATATGCTTAATATTGGATAACACATATGACATGTGTGTAGCTGGAAAAATCTTTGGCTTAATGTGTTGCCTTTCTCTATTATCTGCATGGCACTACTCTTGCTAAGGGTACTGTTGTTTCAATGTTCCACACTAATCAAGTTTTGCATGATAAAGCTGCTTTGATATTTATCGCTGCATGCATGTTATTGCTTCTTTAACGCTTGTATGACCATTACATTTAATTGCTGCTATACTACTACATAGCCACTTGTATCACATAAACTTTTTACCCTTTGTATAGTCACTCCACCCCATTACAATTATGGACACTGTATAAAAGCAAACTTGGAGTGACAAGGGTTAATCTGTTGGGAACCTGTATTACATCCCTGCTCTGGATTACATTGGCCTATTAAGATTTCATCATACCTTATTGCACATTCTGATGTTTCTTATACATTCTTATGTGCTATATGTGATTTCTTCTGACGTCATCAGGTTTATCTGGACTGAAGACGCCCAGTCTTTCTGTTTTATGTGCATCTATTATGTACTTTCAGCATATATCTGATGGTTTACATATTTTTCTGATTTTAAATGCAGGAATTATTATATTTATTCTAATATTTGATTAGGTTCCTTTGGAGTGGACCCTTATCCCATGCATTCTTTTTTTACACAGTTATACTCTGTATTGCTATATATCTGTATTGGGTGCTATTCTGAGATTTTGTATAAGGACCTTGACGTGGTACCTGGGCTTGTCCCATTTGACCAGATGCTGTAACTGTATATATATATATATATATATACATACATACATACATACATAAATATACATATTTAGACATGTTTGTATCTCTATGTTAAAGTCCTTTGCATGCCTTTTTCTAACACTTTAGACATCATATCTTTGGGCCCATATAACATTTTATTGCATTTTTCCCCCCAATAATTTTTATCAGACATTTATTATGCATGTAACTGTACTTTTAAATGTATTTTGCTGGGGGGGGGGGTTTACACTTTTTATCGCGAAAAAGTTAACCAGTGCTTTGAAGTTGCTCTAACCCTACAATCAGCCAATAGAATGCCAGCTCAATCCTATTGGCTGATTGGATCAGTTCAATCCTATTGGCTGATTGCATCAGCCAATAGGATTTTTTCAACCTTAATTCCGATTGGCTGATAGAGTTCTATCAGCCAATCGGAATCTAAGGGAAACCATCTTGGATGACGTCACTTAAAGGAACCTTCATTCATCGGGTAGTCGTCGGAAGAAGAGGATGCTCCACGTCAGATGTCTTGAAGATGGACCCGCTCCGTGCCGGATGGATGAAGATAGAAGTTGCCGTCTGGATGAAGACTTCAGCCCGTCTGGAAGACCGCTTCTCCCGGCTTCGTTGAAGGCTTCTCCCGGCTTCGTTGAGGATGGATGTCGGATCTTCAAAACTGTAAGTGTATCTTCAGGGATTAGTGTTAGGTTTTTTTAAGGGTTTACTGGGTGGGTTTTATTTTTAGGTTAGGGCTTTGGGCCGCAATAGAGCTAAATGCCCTTTTAAGGGCAATGCCCATCCAAATGCCCTTTTCAGGGCAATGGGGAGCTTCGTTTTTTTAGTTAGGGTTTTATTTGTGGGTTGGTTGTGTGAGTGGTGGGTTTTACTATTGGGGGGGTTGTTTGTATTTTTTTTCAGGTAAAAAAGCTGATTTCTTTGGGGTAATGCCCAGCAAAAGGCCCTTTTAAGGGCTATTGGTAGTTTAGTTTAGGCTAGGTTTTTTTTATTTTGGGGGGGCTTTTTTATTTTGATTGGGCTCTTAGATTAGGTGTAATTAGTTTAAATATCTTGTAATTTGATTTTTATTTTCTTTTTTTTGTAATTTTGCTAATTGTATTTAATTTATTTAATTGTATTTAATTTAGGTAATTTATTTAATTGTAGTGTAAGGCTAGGTGTTAGTGTAACTTAGGTTAGGTTTTATTTTACAGGTAAATTTGTATTTGTGTTAATAACTATTTACTAACTATTCTACCTAGTTAAAATAAATACAAACTTGCCTGTAAAATAAAAATAAACCCTAAGATAGCTACAATATAACTATTAGTTATATTGTAGCTAGCTTAGGGTTTATTTTACAGGTAAGTATTTATTTTTAAATAGGAATTATTTAGTTATTAATAGTAAGTTTTATTTAGATTTATTTTAATTATATTTATATTAGGGGGTGTTAGGGTTAGAGTTAGACTTAGGCCTCGATGATTGAAAGCTCGTTTTTAAAATGATATGATGTAAAGATGTTCGCACTGGAGTGCGAATATAATATCGTAATGAATGAAAGTGTTTGAAATTGATTGCGTGTATGTATTCGAAATGGGTGTTTTTTCGTCATTCGACATACGCTGCAAATGTTTTTTTTGGTTTGCGTAATGTTAAATACCCACTTCGTATGTGTAATTCTGTATTCGTAATTTTAAATAAATAAAATAAATAATAAATATACATGTAACCAGAGTAAAATGTAAAATACGCTGTGATTGGAGAATATTAAGGAAGTACTCATAAATATGCGTACATAAATGTATTGCAAGGTATTATGGTAACAGAAATAATATAACAATAAATATGATTGGTTAACAAATATTGCACATTGAACATTGTTTAAAACATATACGCAATTTCGTAATAATACAAATGAGTGAAAATATCTAAATAAAGAGCGTAAAAATATTTATTGTACGATTTCAATAAAATGAATAACAAAATATAACCAGAACAGTAAAAGCAGAATTCATTGCGAAGGAGAGTTTCATTGCGAAGGAGAGGATGTAAGATGGGCGTTCCATGGGCGTAACCTGAGTAAATCTCGCAAGTTTCACAGATATGTTACGATGATATAAAAACATACGCCATACGAATCGCACATTCAACTCACATACATATCTCGCCAGTCATCCTTTGGCGAAATAACATGAATAACATTATTTACAATATTTATTTCATTTTAAAAATAATACGATATAACGTATTTAGACAATATACTATAACTGTAGTTTTACATTTTGAAATATGCAAACGCAAACTGAAATAAAGTGAATCATTAAAATTACGAAGCGACGCAATGATATATGGAAACCCATTTCGAAGTTCGTGAAATGATATAAGGAGGCGAAGTCTATAGTTTACTATGGTCAGCTTATCGCGTAACGTATTGTTTACAATGGACTGCCCACTTTATACGATCATTACGCAAGGCGTGAAATTTGCGAGATTTGCGAGTCAGAAATACACATTTCTCGCCACCAATTACAAACTTTCAATCATCGAGGCCTTAGAGTTAGGGGTTAATAAATTTAGTATAGTGTCAGCGACGTTGGGGCAGCAGATTAGGGGTTAATAAATGTAGGTAGGTGGCGACAATGTTAGGGACAGCAGATTAGGGGTTAATAATATTTAACTAATGTTTGCGAGGTTTGAGTACTGCAGTTTAGTGGTTAATATGTTTATTGTAGTGGAAGCGATGTCCGGAGTGGCAGATTAGGGGTTAATAATTTTCATTTAGTGTTTGCGATGCGGGAGGGCCTCGGTTTAGGGGTTAATAGGTAGTTTATGGGTGTTAGTGTACTTTTTAGCACTTAAGTTATGAGATTTATGTTACAGCTTTGTAGTGTAAAACTCATAACTACTGACTTTAAAATGTGGAACGAATCTTGGGATAGGGTGTACCGCTCACTTTTTGGCCTCCTAGGAGAACCTCGTAATACCGGCGGTATGGAACTCCGATTGAAAATAGACTATACGCAATTTGCGTAAGTTGATTTGCGGTAAGGCCAAAAAAGTGTGTGGTGTCCCTAAATCTGCAAGACCCGTAATACCAGCAGAAGTAAAAAAGCAGCGTTATGAGGCTTAACGCTGCTTTTTTACTCATAACGCAAGACTCATAATCTATCCGTTTATTTCTTAGTATTTGTATTGCAACTTTATTATACTAGATTTGTATGAAAGTATTATTTCCTCATTAAGAAACTGACAAACACCTATAAAGGTGTACGTTTTAGGGGGCGCCAATACACCAAATGAGAAAGATAATCAATCAATGTTTACATAAAATTAATATATAAAAAAAATTAAATTAAAAAGCCCAAATAATTGTAGAAGATATTAGGCAATATGAAAGCCGATCCGCTCAGGCCACTCCACTTCTAGAATATGCAAAAAAAAACAAAGGGGCACTCACAATTTAGATGGCACCTAGGTTTGTGCAGTACAAGCGGGCTGGTTTTCTCAATCTCCAGCTGACTGAACTTTGGTTGGCTGCTCCACATGTGTATATCAGTCGGGTTCCAACTGGAAATATGTACAATTTTCTACACTATTTATGGAAAGATGTACAGAGTAGGCAGCTGATGCAATAGTCAATTGATGCTAAATACATATTACATTTTATTATAACTCCTGTCGGTTTGCGCACATGAAGAATTAATATACTCATGTTGGGTTATATGCGCAAACCCAACAGGAGTACATCAATTCTTCATGTGTGTTAACCCGACATGAGTTATCTTAAGGTGTTTTATGTATTTACCAACAAGGAGTAAAGAAAAGATGGACAAAAAGGGGAGCACTCAAAGAAAAAAGAGGCACAATATAAACATGCCCATGAAGGCAAGGAGAAGGAAACCCTAGCAGGAAAATAAATAAAACATAACTTTTATTAAAGAATAAATTAATAATAAATGTGGTATGTGTGCAGTAATACTTAGATTAAAATCTGAGAAATGTAATGAGTTATCAACCATGTAGTAATGAAAGCAATAACAAAGTGTCACAAAGTAACTGAAAAGCTACTTATTAACTAACCACCTAACAAACAACACCGTATACTATTAACTAAAAAAATAGGCTTAACCTCACAGCAATTAAATGCTAACAAAGGTGCAGATTCAAAGATAGCAACGTCGTAATTAAATCTAAGAGTCACAAAGTAACTGAAAAGCTGTTGATTAAATAACCACCTTAGAAACATAATGAACAAGAGAACAGAAGCACATGATACTGGCCGTTAGTATTGAGAGTAAATTTAATGAACAGGGTATAACTTCACAAAGTACAGTATACAAAGTATACACAGGGATCATGTCCCTAGTAAAAAACAAACAAACAATACAGAGGGGGTGAAAAATTGTAGAGCTAGTGACAAAAAAGCGGCTAACGCATTTTGGCGTGAGCCTTACTCATAGCCTCTTAAAACACAAATAAACTATAGAAGTTTAAAAAACCTAGCTCCTAATCTGATTGGTTAGTGGGAAACACACCCTGCAACTTGTTAGCCAATCTAAGAATACTAAACTAATTTAGTACACACACACACCCCCACCCCCTGTGAATGCACACTGATAAATAATGATAATCTTCATCACTGAGTTCTCCAGACCAATACATATGAACCGTAAAAAACTAGCCGGTTATTTAACATACCAAGACGCTGGTCGGATAGTGCCAAAATCAAGCCCCACCGTCACAGAGATTCTCCGCTCCATTCATTGACGGAATCAGAATCCAGGGCTCAAAGTGGGAGTGAACACACGATCAGATCATCCCTGATAGAATAACACCTAAGAGCATAACCAATAGTACCACTAAAACCCGCCTACATGTCATACGTCAACGCGGTTTGTAAACAAAGTAAGCCCAATGAAAATGATCACATAGCCCCACTCTACAGAGTGAGTGAAGAAAAATCCTATCAGAGCCGAGACTATATAGGAGCGTGAAGAGAGCAAAATGTGTAGAAATCTATGAATACAAAGGAGCAAATGCATAAATACAACCAAAAAATAGGAATAATGTTGTTGTCAATTACCCATCCGAGGAATATAGTCCGATCAAACTACAGTCCACAACAATCCCCTTCAGAGTGGACAAATCCGTAGATTAAGTGTGGTCTACACTATACACGTCACATACACAAATAAACAAATAAATGAACAGTATAGACACAGTAGAGGAGCTCAAAAACCAATCAGTCAAACTTATCAGCGAGGGAATATGACTATATCCACATCATCATAGATAAGGATAAGAAAAAAGTTTTGATAAAGAAAGACTGAACTATACAGGCATGGCGCAGATACATAAGGGGAGCAAACAAGCTGAAACCCATACAATGCAACACTGTCCAAAGATGCACCATTCAAACCAACAACCAGAAATGTCACAAAGCCTGCATAGGCCCTCCATACCACCCCAAACTGGAATGGATATCAAGACAAATGGGAAAACACAGGAAAAGCTACAATAGACTTAGGAGAGTATGCAAAATAAATGTATCGGGATCTACCCCCTCTCTCCAGCAATCTAGATAGACGTACCAAACATAACGTGACCAAAAGCTGTTATATCACATTACAAGTTATGCTTTTGGTCACGTTATGTGAGCACTGATTTTTACAACCTGTCAGTCATAGATTTCTACACATTTTGCTCTCTTCACGCTCCTATATAGTCTCGGCTATGATAGGATTTTTCTTCACTCACTCTGTAGAGTGGGGCTATGTGATCATTTTCATTGGGCTTACTTTGTTTACAAACCGCGTTGACGTATGACATGTAGGCGGGTTTTAGTGGTACTATTGGTTATGCTCTTAGGTGTTATTCAATGAATGGAGCGGAGAATCTCCGTGACGGCGGGGCTTGATTTTGGCACTATCCGACCAGCATCTTGGTACGTTAAATAACCGGCTAGTTTTTTACGGTTCATATGTATTGGTCTGGAGAACTCAGTGATGAAGATTATCATTATTTATCAGTGTGCATTCACAGGGGGTGGGGGGGGTGTGTGTACTAAATTAGTTTAGTATTCTTAGATTGGCTAACAAGTTGCAGGGTGTGTTTCCCGCTAACCAATCAGATTAGGAGCTAGGTTTTT
This sequence comes from Bombina bombina, assembly GCF_027579735.1. Lineage (NCBI taxonomy): Eukaryota > Metazoa > Chordata > Amphibia > Anura > Bombinatoridae > Bombina > Bombina bombina. Next base: position 510,787,943 of record NC_069499.1, on the reverse strand, counting down.
TAAACTTCTATAGTTTATTTGTGTTTTAAGAGGCTATGAGTAAGGCTCACGCCGAAACGCGTTAGCCGCTTTTTTGTCACTAGCTCTACAATTTTTCACCCCCTCTGTATTGTTTGTTTGTTTTTTACTAGGGACATGATCCCTGTGTATACTTTGTATACTGTACTTTGTGAAGTTATACCCTGTTCATTAAATTTACTCTCAATACTAACGGCCAGTATCAGGTGCTTCTGTTCTCTTGTTCGTTATTTTGCATTTTTGGGCCGTAGTGAGCACTGATTTTGAGGCTGTGAGCTGTGGATCGGGCGGACTTCAGGAAACAGCCTGCAGGACCAGTGTAATGAATCCAGTACTCAGTTACCAGAAATGGTTTGAATGTAGCTCTTTTGTCTAGCAATTTCTGCAAACACAGACTCTGTTTGGACAGAAAAAGTAACAGTGAGCAATTAATAGCCAGTAGGAATGGATATAAGGTAACACAAATTACCTCTCAATCAGAAGTTACTTGAACAAAGTTCGTTTTGTGTGTATTCACTATACAGTTTGTAAGAATCAGTTGTACTTGAGATATTATCGTAGATTGCTTCACACACATTCACCCAATAAAATATTTACAGTCTCAAACACACAGTCTCTCTTAGGTTGATATGATTTATATGATCAGCTGAATATGTAACCGATAACGTAGCTTTACTCTGAGCAGAAGTAACAGGTAGTCAGATTTACCTTAGAGCAAAAGTAGCTGTTATGTGGCAAATTCCTAGATAACAACGAGCAGAAGGTGAGATACAGGAACGGTTACCTGAGAGGATTCATGAAGGATCACCAGTGCTGAACTGGAGGCTTGCGGTGAATGTGTGACTCACTTCCGGTTGGCAGATCTGGAGTCGGATAGGAGCTGCGGTACCTCGGTCAGTGTGGAAAACTGACAGGCGCTGCAGAGGGAGAGCTGTAATGGATTTCTTAGAAAGCGCTTAGGCTCAGGTAAAAGGTGCATATGAAATTACTCTGGTAGGTTGATAGTTCAATGAAGTCCAAACTGAAAGTAGTTAAGGAAGTTCCCTTGAGGTTCCCAGGGTATCGATATTGGACCTGAAGTTTAGCAAAAGGTTACAAGCTTAAGGCGGCTTGTATTCTCAATAATCAGGCAAGGTATGAAAGTAGGGGGCTCCCTTTTAAAGGAGTGAAGTGCATGCAGGGAGATACCTTAAAGGTATATCACAACCAGGGATCGATGACAGCCTTCCCTCCACAGTTTGGCATACATCGTTACAGTCCGGTGTGACAACAGGAAAGCCGCTGGAGCAACAACATATGAGGTATTTGCCTACTACTTGTTCAAGGGGAGTTTTTGTTACTTTGCCAATAAGAATCATTAATTGCTGTCCTACATGTTTTTGGCCTGTAACTGTAAGATCCGTTTTCCTGCGTTTTCTACTGGTCTCCGGGGAGAGAGGAACCCTGGGTGACTATTGTGATTTGTGACTGTCTGACAATGGAGGATTTTTATTAAGTTGGTTGGTGGAAGTTATGTACAGTACCTACCTGGGTTTGTAGGCTATGCTTCCATTTACAACTGTGGATATCAGCACATAATTTTTCCTCTGTTGACTGTATTAACACCCATTTTTTGCTTCTTTCCTCTGCATTTGTGGAACGTTTACACCTTAGAAACAGCACTGTATATTATAAACTGAAAAAACAGGCTTAACCTCACAACAAATTAACACTAATAAAGGTGCAGATTTAAAGGAAGCAAAATATATATATTTAACAACTATTGAGAGCTCATGCAAAAAATATATATTTAACAACTATTGAGAGCTCATATCTGTCACGGTTCCCACCGTTCCATGCAGACACTCAGTCAGGCGTGGTCACCCCTTTGGGGGCAAGCGAGGGACTTGAACCTGGGACCGCTTTTATCCTAGGCGTGTTCTCTTGCCTCTAAGCCACGGCTGCTTCTCACTATTTGTGTGTGTATGTAAGCCTTTCATTACCTTTCCTTATCCTGCCTGCAGCACTGGGGCTGGACTCTGGATATTGCTTTGCCTGGATCACCTGTGCTCATTTACAACCTGTCAGTCATACTTTCCTGGGAATTCCTACCAATTAGCAGCTCATTATCTGGCTATATAACCCTGTCTTCTCCTGTGCTCAGTTTCAGTTCTTTGTTTCATGTTTCCTTTTTCTAGTTTGGGTGTCTTTGTTCCTGAATCCCCAAGGCAGACCGTGGCTTGTGACCCCGGCTCTGTTCATCGTTTACCTGCATTTCTGGTTTCCTTTGATCTCTGCAATACCTTGACTACTCTCTTGGATTTACAGTTATTTGTACAGCATACTCGGATCCTTGTTTTTTGCACACAGCCCCCGTGCATTTATTCCCAGCCCAGGTGGTTTTCTTACCTGATCACTTTGGGCTGTGATACCTGTAAGGGTGAGCACATATCTCTGCTACAGACTCCAATCCAAGTAAGACCTTTACATAAGAAGTGAACATTATGGAGCCCAAAGAGATGAACAGGATGCTCACTGCCCTTACCCAGCAAGTTTCCAACTTGTCTCAGACTGTTCTGGATTTACAGCAGGACTTTTGTGCTCTTAAAGGTACGGTACACCCAGAACCAGTGTATTGTGAACCTCTTGTACTATTACCTGAGAGATTCAATGGTAGCTGTTTCTCCTTCTTGTCCTTTAAGGTAGATTGTGAGCTGTTGTTTGACTTAAAGCCTCTTACGAATGCCACTGACTTCATCATGGTCCGCTAAGCCATCAACCTGCTTTCTGGGCAGATAAAAAAAAATGCGCACACCAGATGCTCCTAGCTAAGAGTCCTGTCCTAGACAACTGGGGGCTTTCATAACAGCCATGGCCACTCAGTGTACTATCACAAGGCAAACTAAGGTTCCTAGGACTGTTCCACGCTCCCACAGATCACAGCTTCCTCATGACTGGGATGCTTTTTACCAGTACTCACCCACAAACCTTGATGCTCCTGATAAATCATATACTCCTTCCCAGGACATTGAGGAGCCCATGGAGATAGGGGTAATCCGTAATAGGCAGGCTCCCCAAGAAAGAGCCAGAAGGAGGAGCCATGGCCTTTGCTTTTACTGCGGGGAAAGAGGGCATTTCATCTCCAATTGCCCTATTCGCCCACCTCGGTCTCCAGCTCTCCAAACGGGCACTGTTTTTGTTCACCCTCTTTGTTCTACATGTAATTCTGTGAGGTGCCAAGATTGCTGTCATGGCTGCCCATGTTCTGCTGTTCAGAAGAGTCTACTAACCTATTAAACTGTTATTTCCTGTAGACCTACGGAACCTGCTCTTGCTAGTCCTGAAGTCCCTGAGACCTCGGGTATGCCTCTACCTCTTGCTCCTGAAGCGTCTTCTCAACTTTCTGATGATTTGCCTAATCCTGAAACCATCATCACTTCTGTAACGGCAAGCACCAGCATTATGTTCTGTCCTGAAAAAGTAATGCCACCTGACTGCACTTATGCCTCGAATGGTACTCTTGTTTGCAAGCAGGATCTTGTGATGTTCGAGAAAGCATTGCACGCTACGAGTACATCAACAGCAGTCAAAACCAAAAATAATAGAAAGAAGGCTGCAAAAGACACTATTGGTAAAGTGTTTTCCAGTAATGTAGATGATGACCAAATTTTAGGTCTGGATGCCTATGCGAGAGTCACCATCCTGGCAGATGACATCACCAATAATGAGGCTGACTTTACCCCCAAACTCAAAGTGGTCTCTACCCAGCCTGTTCACACCCAGGGAGCAATTTTAAGGGGAGGGAACTGTCATGGTTCCCACCGTTCCATGCACACAGCCAGGCATGGTCACCCCTTTGGGAGCAAGCGAGGGACTTGAACCTGGAACCTCTCTTATCCTAGGCGTGTGCTCTTGCCTCTAAGCCACAGCTGCTTCTCTCTATTTGTGTGTGTATGTAAGCTTTTCATTACCTATCCTTATCCTGCCTGCAGCACTGGGGCTGGACTCTGGATATTGCTTTGCCTGGATCACCTGTGCTTATTTACAACCTGTCAGTCAGACTTTCCTGGGACTTCCTACCAATTAGCAGCTCATTATCTGGCTATATAACCATGCCTTTTCCTGTGCTCAGTTTCCGTTCTTTGTTTCATGTTTGCTGTTTCTAATTTAGGTGTCTTTGTTCCTTAATTCCCTAAGACTGACCCTGGCTTGTGACCCAGCTCTGTTCATTGTTTAGCTGCACCTCTGGCTTCCTTTGATCTCTGCAATACCTTGACTACTCTCTTGAATTTACCCCTGTTTGTACAGCATACTTGGATCCTTGTTTATTGCACACAGCCCCCGTGCATTTATTCACAGCCCAGGTGGTTTTCTTACCTGATCGCTTTGGGCTGTGATACCTGTAAGGGTGAGCACATATCTCTGCTACAGACTCCAATCCAGGTAAGACCTTTACAACATCGAGTTATACTAATATACGGGTTTCCAACTCAGGACAAAACGCCTGATGCGCATTTCGCCAACAAACGGCTTTGACGATATGAGCTCTCAATAGTTATTATTTTTTGCTGCCTTTGAATCTGCACCTTTATTAGCGTTAATTTGTTGTGAGGTTAAGCCTCTTTTTTCAGTTAATAGTATACAGTGCTGTTTCTAAGGTGGTTATTTAATCAATAGCTTTTCAGTTACTTTGTGACTCTTAGCTTTAATTACAATGTTGCTGCCTTTGAATCTGCACCTTTATTAGCGTTTAATTTCTGTGAGGTTAAGCTTCTTTTTTTAGTTAATAGTATACGGTGCTGTTTCTTAGGTGGTTAGTTAATCAGTAACTTTTCAGTTACTTTGTGACACTTTGTTATTGCTTTCATTACTACGTGGTTGATAACTCATTACATTTCTCAGACTTTAATCTAAGTATTACTGCACACATGCCACATTTATTATTAATGTATTCTTTAATAAAAGTTATGTTTTATTTATTTTCCTGCTAGGGTTTCCTTCTCCTTGCCTTCATGGGCATGTTTATATTGTGTCTCTTTTTTCTTTGAGTGCTCCCATTTTTGTCCATCTTTTCTTTACTCCTTGTTGGTACATTTTCAAATATGGACAGTGATATATAATATTTTTCTAGTCTTCCTAGATTCCTTGATAGTACTAACTATTAGTGGGGCATGGATTTATATTTACCCAAAAAATTATATCTTCGTGTTATGTATTTATTAAATATAAAATATTTAAAAATATCAATAAATAATTTAAATAATTATCATAGATATATTAAAAAAATATAAATAATCCATAAAAATATTTATGTATATTTTACAGTATCTATAATAATTATTAATATGTTTTAAAATATTTCCATAACGTGCCTTAATATAACTAATTCTTCATGTGCGCTAACCCGACACCACATTAAACCTAGAGCATTAAACCAGAAGTGCATAACACATATTTTACATTCTATTGTTCTTAACATAGAGAAAATATATATTTTATTTTTAAATATATATTTCTTTATATAAAATAATGTTAATGTAAAATATAAAACTATACCTATAATATATATATATATATACAGATACAGATACATATATATATATTTATATATATATATATATATATATATATATATATGTATTTAAAATAAAATAAAATTTTCTTCTATGTGAAGAACATTGGAATGTGAATATTAATAACTCCTGTCGGTTAACCTGCAGGCATTAAGTGTTAGGTTTTTGTACTTCTTCATGGGAGAATAAGTTAGCGATGTTGGGATATCCAGCATGCGAAAAGATAACTTCTAGCAATGTTTACACTCAAGCATAAATAGCTAAATATAGCACCACTTGTAATCTAGCCCTAAATACAGTTGGAAGCATAGTATTAAAGTTATTTCCACTCTCCCTGGGGGGTACCACCATTTTGAAAGCTTTCACTGCTTTCTAGAGCTGACCTGTTTGCACATATGCAACTCTTTTTCATATTCCTGCAGTGAAAATTGGATTAAAAAATACCAGCACCCATAATTAGAGGGAAATGCATAAATTATATTTATTGTCTATTAACCATTTAATTAAAAAGTTAGAACACAACTATGACAATATATTGTACAATTGGAATTGTATGTGACTCTATTTTAGTAATAATAACTTTATTTTCTTGAACAAAATATTATTCCTTATAGATTGTTGAATGTTAAAATAAAGTAATGAAACAGACACATACAAATTTTCCTAAAATCATCATTTATTTGAGGCAAAATTGGACAAACACATCTGAGCGTACATACAAACCAAGTATGTACGGTCTGAAAATTGACAGACGCTGAAACATTTTTATTAGCAATACATATGATGTGAAATATGATTTTCTTGGAGATAAAAACAAATCCCTTGGCCTATCTTGTCTGCCCCTGTCCTTATGTATTTCATGATCTATTACCTCAATACTGGCCAAATTGGTTAACATTAAAAACAGCACAGAAATATGTTAACATGTGCAAATTATGTATATAGTGCTGTGTTGCAATTGCTAATAAAAGGGCACTAAACACAAATGCATATTATGCAAAGCTTCCTTTAAGTACAGTAAAAATACATATTCTATTTGTAAAAAAAAAGCCATTTGTATGGCTACCTAAACATCATTATTATACAAATTCTAAAATACTGTATGATAAAAATGATAAAGAATTTCCTTTGTGTAATATATAACTTTAGCGCTGCGGAATCTGTTGGCGCTCTACAAATAACCGATAATAATAATAACAACTTTCTAAATGGTAGACAGATTGTAAAGAGAAATAAATGAAAGGCAAATGCAAAACATTGTTAAACGAGTATATGTATGATCTGAACTTAGTGAAGTCATATTTTTTAGTTTGTTAAAAAAAAAATGAGAGAACTTTTCTCATAATTAGATAGGAAATTAAGAGTGTTTAAGTAGTCTATTTTTAGTTTTATGGTATAGTCCTGTGCTTATACTAAATGTTGTCTGTCGGGTATGGCACTAAGTGATTGTAAATATTTTATAAAACATTTTATTCTTGCTCTGGAGAAGTAACTACATATGTTTTTGTCAGTCTTCTAGAGGTGTATTCCTCGTTTTCCAACATAGCTGTGGGAATTGTCTTTATCAGTAATACTGCTTCACTGGGCCATTGGTTTCATTTAAATTTAATGGGAAATGAAATCCCAAAAATGTCTTTAATAATATATGAGATAGAGATACAATTTTAAATAACTTTCCAATTTACTTCTCTCATTTAATTTGCTTTATCCTCTTGTTATTCTTTGCTGAAAAGTTTATCTAGGAAAGCTCCGGAGCAGCAACAAACCTAGGTTCTAGCTGCTGAATAGTGGCTGCATATAAATACCAATTGTCATTGGCTCACCCATTTTTTCAGTTAGAAAACAGTAATGCATTGCTGCTCCTTCAACACATGATACCAAAAGGATGAAGCAAATTTAATATTAGAAGTAAATTGGAAAGTTGTTTAAAATTGTATGTTCTACCTAAATCATGAAAGAAAATGTTTGTGTTTTCAAGTCCCTTTAATCTCACAGAGTAGTATGTGAGACTTCCCTTCTGGTGTCTGCATAACCTAATAAACTGCGGTGGTAAAGGAAGAGGGAAGATTTAGTGACATACCATCTAATGACCGCTGCTTCTTACATTGCGGGAAGCAGGCTCGAATATGCGAACCTGCCCCGCAAAGGCTCCGGAGCAGCTTTCACTGCTTCGTACATGGAGCCCATTATCTGTATAAGTAATGGGTATTACGTCCGTATTCATATGCTGTTAAAGAAATGCAAGTTTCTTCCAACTTTTAGCAGCTTAAGAAGCAAAATAGCTTATGCATGTTAATTACAAACTTTCTCTAAATCAAACATTTTATTTAATTACCAATATTTTTTGCATTGTTTTGCAGTTATCTGCAAAAAGCCAAACAGGGTGAGTCTTGATAAGTCTGCAGTGTGCATTTTCAGTTTAAATTACATCAAAAGGGAGTAAAAGAAATAATAAAAAATATATTGCAAAGTTGATTTATTATGCATAACTTAATATTTAATATAAAAATCTTTAAGGTGTTCACTGTCCATTTAAAGACTAAACAGGTCTGATATGTTGCTTTTGACAATACGATGTTTAAATAAAAGCTGTTCTGCTCCTTTTATTGATATTATTATAAGATAAATGCCCACTGGTATAATAAAATTGAAACTTAATGTATATGTGTGTATATTTAAAATCATATTAATTTATTTTGAAACAAGTAAAACACATATATTTGATGTGTGCATAGTCTTGTTCACTGCTGAATGTGGAAGTAGGAGGCTATTTTCAGAGCCGAATATCCTCTTGTGCAAGTGAAAAACACTAAGATCTGTTTCACTTGCACAAGAGGATATTCAGTTTCAAAAAGTACTAAGCTGCCGAATGCCCACATCTAATATATCTATATCTATATATCTTTTTATCAGGGGTCAAGTCGAACAGGAACGCATTGGGAACGGAGTTCCTGTACTATTTTTGAAGGAGGAACTAAGATCCCTCTGGACAGAGAACAGAAAAGCTTCCGTAAACACTGCTGCTGCTGGTAGGAGCAGCTGAAGCAAAGTCTGGTTAGAGGGATAGTGAGATCCTCTAGTAATGGGCAGTAACACTTTCTACAATACACTAAATGTAAGACTGTCAGGGGTCCTGCTGTGTGATAACCCTGTACTGTGTAGAACACACGGTGCTTACATTTCTGTGTGGCTTGCTCTGGGATTATTTAGCTCCCCTCTGCAGAAATAGGACTATTGCACCTTTAGTGGGTGATACTCTGTGACAGAGGGGGATTCTCAGGCCCAAAGACAACCATTAAGCACTTCATTGGATTTAATTTGCTTTCATTAACCAAAGTGTATAGATTATATACATAAAAATACAGTGTATGTATATATATATATATATATATATATATATATGTATATATATGTATGTATATATATATATATATATATATATATATTTATATATATATAAAATCAATATTAATTGTGAGGGGGTGGAAGTCTTGGTGAGTTCCCACACTTTTTTTGTAGGACTTGACCCCTGTATAATATCCCTCCCACTTTCAGTGCTATGTTATGTTATGGTTTCATCAGCGCATCTTTACTTTATCATTTTGTTCCATGTTCTTTTAAAATATGGATTTTTATTTCCCTGTACTTTAAAAAAGAGGCTATTGGACTAAATGAATCCATCCTAAAAGTACTCAAAGATTGAAATACATTTTAAGATTTGCAGTATAGTTCTGGTAATTCAATCTCCATAGACGTTGATGGTGTTTCTGTCAAAAATTATTAAATCACAGATTTGTGATTGACCCCACTATTGGAAAAAGGAATAATTACTAGTCTCCCAACAGGATAGTTGATAGATTATTTATATGTATTACATATTTTCCAGAATATATGTAATGTCAAATGTATTGGTCCTTAATGAGAGAACCTTTTAGATCAACATTGTTTCGCAACTATGAGATGGAATGCTTAATTGTTTATAGGTTATTATTTATTTGTTATTATATAAACTACTAAAACACAAGGGAAAGATGTTATAATTACAAATATATTCCAGCATGTCCCAGAATATGTATCATAACACCCCTAGAGTTTCTTTAGATTTTTTTTTTTTTAAAAAAGAACAGTAAAATCCAAAATTTTCTTTCATGATTTTGATAGAACATATAATTTTAAACAACTTTCCAATTAACTTTTATTAACAAATTTGGGAAAGTCTACCATAGAATTGTTATTGTTTTAAAAGATAGATAATCCCTTTATTACCCATTCCCCAGTTTTGCACAACCTACACAGTTATATTAATATACTTTTTACCTCTGTGATTACCTTATATCTAGGAACCTTCTTCCAGCCCCCTGATCACATGACTGTAACTGTTTGTTATCTATTGTCTTGCAGTTAGCATTGTTTTAGGCTAAATCTTAAATAACTCCCTGTGCCTGTACACAGTGTTATCTATATGGCCCACGTGTACTTTTAGTCTCTTTGTGTTGAAAAGGAATATAAAAAGCCTTTGATAAGAGGCAGCCCTAAAGAGTTTAGAAATTAGCATGAGTCTGCCAAGGTTTAGTTTCAACTAAGAATACTAAGAGAAAAAAGCTAATTTGATGATAAAAGTAATTTGGAAAGTTGATTAAAATTAAAAGTCCTATCTGAACAATGAAAGTTTAATTTTGACTAGACTGTCCCTTTAATTATCTTGTTGTCCTTTTCTGAAGGACTACTGGCAGCTAGCTCAACACACCTAGTTCGCCAATCACAAGAGACAAATGTGTGCAGACACCAATCAGCAGCTAGTTCCCACTAGTGTAGGATATATGTGTATTCTTTTTCAACAAGGGATACCAAGAGAACGAAGCAGATTTGAAAATAGAAGTGAATTTCAAAGTGTCATAAAATGGCATGCTCTGTCTGAATCATGCAAGTTTCATTTTGACTCTCCTATCCCTTTAACCAAATAAGTATGGCTGTTCAAATATATATATAAATACTTGTGTTTATACAAATTAAAACAAAGACCAAAGTAAATAAAAAATGTGTGTGCACACACTTTATACTTTTGTATCTCCATAACTTTATCAATACTTAATCCCAATACATTTGTAACTAGCTGTACTTGAGAGCTCAAATGTACAATGCACTGCAAGCACCTAGTTTAGAGAATGATGAATTATTTGATTTCTTATAAAAATATCTGAAAATGTTTTCTATATGCAATGACCTAAAAAAGACAACTAATAAGTAAACAACAAGGACATTTCTTTTTTATAAAATGTATACGTTACATCGGAATAAGCTCTGCTTACTCAGTACAAATGTTTTTATTTATAATGTATCTTGGTTTGTTGATAAATGGTGATTTCGGGCAAATAATATTGTAGTGTGAAAAAAACTGTAAATGTAAATGTTGTGATAACCTTTGCATTCAGCTTTAGAATTCTGCATAGATTGAAGGTCAATACTTTTTTTTATAAAAATACTGTTCCACTTTAATATCAAATTAAAGTGATACTTCCAACCCTCAAAATGTATTATTTGATGAAGGTTGTTTTCCAAGATTATTTCATGACCCTTGAATCATTATGCTCCTTTGTGCTGGGTAAGATTAATTATTGGGTAAAATTAGATTGCCGGGTGTTGCTCAATGGACTACTTCAGATACATTTTTAGGATTGAGAGATTCACTTTGATTGTAGAAGATGCCTTTTCTGTAATTTACAAATATAGTGGCTAATAAAAAGTTGAGAGAGGAAAACCTTTTTTAACTTTTGGCACATCGGTAATACAACCAAAATAACCAGTCACTGTAAGGATGTGAGGATTATATCGATGGTGTTGGTGGTATCAGCTTTTGCTGTCAAGTGGGTCAAGACAAAACACCGTCCCTTCAACTGTTAGTCCCATTTTGAACCCCTCCTGTAAAATAAAACATATACAAAATTTAATTCAATAATTGTATACTTCATACAAAAAAATATCAACAAATACTTGTTAAGGGCCATATTAAAAGTGGAGTGCTAATTTATAACACACCTGCAAATGGCCAAATTTGCCAATTTGCTGGTGCCCAATAAATAATCAGCCTGTATACTGTACTGTATCAGTACTGTATATGGTGGGTTATCAGTTAGTAAAGCTCTGTATCTTCACACTGGGAGCCACCACTTTGGAGCTTATATTTATTACGTAACTTTTAAACGGTGTAAAAAACTGCAAACATGTAACACTTCCACTCCCTTTTTGTGAGCTAAACAGAAGTTGAAGGTACAGCTGCCAAAAAGCCAGCAACGTCACAAAACAAACTGCTTCTGTTACAGGATGCAATAATACTCATGGTACAAGATGGCGGCATGCAGATTAAAAAGCAGAGCTTTACCAACTAGATTCTATAATGAGTTCAAATAAGAGAACAGCTTTAAAGAGAGCCGAAGGTACAGGAGGAAATAACATTTCCTGGTGAGTAGTAACCCTTCAACTGTATTTATACTCAGAAGCTTAATGTCCCTTTAAATTTAAAGGATACCATTATTCCCTTATGCTTTGTGCTTTGGCACAGTTTTTAAAGTAGACAGAAGTGAAATGCATGAGTCTAACCATAGACACTATAGTTCTTATGCATGATGCTTACGGTGTGAATAACAGTGACAACTTTACTCAAGGTAGAATACAACAATTAATAACTACAGTAAATAAATAATAGCGATACTAACCATCGCTGACGCTATAGTTCCATGAAAGCACAAAAAGGAGAAATCAGAAAATTAACAATCAGGCACATTTAATTAACTGAGGTAAATAAAATCACAGTAATGATGTAGTTATATTTAACATTCAATTACATAGAATCAAGCCCTACAATACAATTTTTTTAAGTACATCAACATGCTGGTATTAAAGATTAGCTTATATGTGCAATCTGAGCTTTATTTCTTAATGTTATTAAACCATTTATTGATCATATTTATTAATAGATTGAGCAATCATATATACTTTTCCTTTTAAATAAATAAATAAAAAAGTAATGCGATCATCCAAGATATTTTTTTTTTAACAGACTAAAATGGGTTATCAAGAGGTCATTGCACTTAAAATAAGAAAATCCAAAAATCATGCAGAGAGCTACTCAAAAATTGTTTTCTGATGACTGTACTGGAATTCTTTCCATGCAGAGTATTGTGGGAGTTTACGCAGTGCAAAGCCTCCCAAAAATCAAGGCATAGCTGGGTTTTCTGATAGAAACAAAATTGAATTTGAAAATGTAATGAAAACATTTGTGAAGCACTTCATCCAACATTTCCAAAATATATGGAATTATAACTACAGTGAACAATACTTTCTGATTTGGCAGAGGCTGAATTAGTCCATGGAACATTTGTTTAAGAAAAAAAAAAGAAATAATCTGCAGTTGAGTAAATGCATTTTCCACTCCTAATCACTCCCTTTAAATTAAGTTGTTCTGCTCCTTTGGACAAGTAAGTGATAAAATATTAAAGATCTTTCGTGGATCTAAATTAAATGAAAACATATTTTTTATTTGTGCATACATAAAATAAGCTAGGATTGTAATTGTGATTTGTATAATTCTCCAACGTCTTTAATAGCTCGTCCAATCAAGCTCCGGGGAGGGCTTTTTAAATGCAGAGAGAATCAGCTGTTTTTAAGAGCTACGATTTAGGCACACAGCTGAAACGTGTCAGCTCTGGTTACGGACACTGGAATTATTTGCCATTCCTAGCATATTTTATTTATGCACAAACAAAAGCTATGTTTTAATTGTATTTAACTTCCCGCAAGTTCTTTTTATCTGTTTTAGATCCCAGAGCCAGCAGAAGCGGGTAAAGTCTACCTTCAGTAGCGGCCCTGGTGCCACTGCATCTGCTGCACCAATAGCAGTTGGCAGTGGAATCACAACCAAGGATAGGGAGCGGGGGGCGGCATGAGGAACACAGCTTCAGGAAGAACCTGTAACGGTATTTGCTGACAAGCAACTTGAACAACTGATCAAGTGAGAAATACAGCGTTGTAGCCTCTCCCTAAGTTTGTTATTGGATTTGGACTTTCGCCTAGATTTAGAGTTTTGCGGTCAAAGGGGTGCGTTAGCTACGCATGTTTTTTTCCCCCCGCACCTTTTAAATAACGCTGGTATTTAGAGTTCTCTGAAGGGCTGCGTTAGGCTCCAAAAAGGGAGCGTAGAGGCATATTTACCGCCACTTCAACTCTCAATACCAGCGTTGCTTATGGTAGCAGCTAGCTGGAAAAACGTGCTTGTGCACAATTCCCCCATAGGAAACAATGGGGCAGTTTGGGCTGAAAAAAAACCTAACACCTGCAAAAAAGCAGTGTTAAGCTCCTAACGCAGCCCCATTGTTTCCTATGGGGAAACACTCTCTAAGTCTGCACCTAACACCCTAACATGTACCCCGAGTCTAAACACCCCTAACCTTACACTTATTAACCCCTAATCTGCCGCCCCCGCTATCACTGACCCCTGCATTTTATTATTAACCCCTAATCTGCCACTCCGGACACCGCCGCCACCTACATTATAGCTATGTACCCATAATCTGCTGCCCCTAACATCGCCGACCCCTATATTATATTTATTAACCCCTAATCTGCCGCCCCAACATCGCTGCTACCTTACCTACACTTATTAACCCCTAATCTGCCGACCGGACCTCGCCACCACTATAATAAATGTATTAACCCCTAAACCGCCGCACTCCCGCCTCGCAAACCCTATAATAAATAGTATTAACCCCTAATCTGCCCTCCCTAACATCGTCGACACCTAACTTCAACTTAAACATAATTTTATTCTAACAAAATAAATTATTTCTTATTTAAAAAATTAATCGTATTTAAAGCTAAATACTTACCTGTAAAATAAACCCTAATATAGCTACAATATAAATAATAATTACATTGTAGCTATTTTAGGATTTATATTTATTTTACAGGCAACTTTGTATTTATTTTAACTAGGTACAATAGCTATTAAAAAGTTATTTACTATTTTATAGCTACCTAGTTAAAATAATAACAAAATTACCTGTAAAATAAATCCTAACCTAAGTTACAATTAAACCTAACACTACACTATCAATAAATTAACTAACTAAACTACCTACAATTACCTACTATTAAATCAACTAAACTAAATTACAAAAAAAAAAAGATTACAAGAATTTTAAACTAATTACACCTACTCTAAGCCCCTTAAAAAAATAACAAAGCCCCCCAAAATAAAAAAATGCCCTTCCCTATTCTAAAATAAAAAGTTAACAGCTCTATTACCTTACCAGCCCTTAAAAGAGCTTTTTGTGGGGCATGCCCCAAAGAAATCAACTCTTTTGCCTGTAAAAAAAAACATACAATACCCCCCACATTACAACCCACCACCCACATACCCCTAATCTAACCCACCCAAACCCCCCTTAAAAAACCTAACACTAAGCCCCTGAAGATCTTCCTACCTTTTCTTCACCCAGCCGGGTACCATCCGATCCGTCCAGAAGAGGGTCCGAAGTCTTCATCCTATCCGGCCAGAAGAGGTCCTCCAGAGGGTCCGAAGTCTTCATCCTATCCGGCCAGAAGATGTCCTCCAGAGGGTCCGAAGTCTTCATCCAGGCGGCATCTTCTATCTTTTTCCATCCGGAGCGGAGCGGGACCATCTTGAAGCAGCCGGCGCAGATCCATCCTCTTCTTCCGACGTCCTAACACCAAATGAAGGTTCCTTTAAATGACGTCATCCAAGATGGCATCCCTCGAATTCCGATTGGCTGATAGGATTCTATCAGCCAATCGGAATTAAGGTAGGAAAAATCTGATTGGCTGATTGAATCAGCCAATCAGATTTAAGTTCAATCGGATTGGCTGATCCAATCAGCCAATCAGATTGATCTAGCATGCTTTTGGCTGTTCCGATCTGAATAAGTGTAGGTAAGGTAGCAGCGACATTGGGGGGGCAGATTAGGGGTTAATAAATATTATGTAGGTGTCAGCGATGTTAGGGGCAGCAGATTAGGGGTACATAGGGATAATGTAGGTGGCGGCGGTGTGCGGTCGGCAGATTAGGGGTTAAAAAAATGTATTAGAGTGGCGGAGATGAGGGGGGGGGCTCGGTTTAGGGGTACATAGGTAGTTTATTGGTGTTAGTGTACTTTATAGCACAGTAGTTAAGAGCTTTATAAACCAGCGTTAGCCCATAAAGCTCTTAACTCCTGACTTTTTTCTGCGGCTGGAGTCTTGTGTCAGTAGAGGGTCTACCGCTCACTTCAGCGAAGACTCTAAATAACAGCGTTAGGAAGATCCCATTGAAAAGATAGGATACGCAATTGGCATAAGGGGATCTGCGGTATGGAAAAGTCGCGGCTGGAAAGTGAGCATTAGACCCTTTCCTGACTGACTCTAAATACCAGCGGGCAGTAAAAAGCAGCGTTAGGACCCCTTAACGCTGCTTTTGACAGCTAACGCAGAACTCTAAATCTAGGCATTAGTGAGTACAATTTAAATGTTGCTTGCTTGTCACATTATAGTTCATAAAGACTTGGCATGCTTCAATACGGCACCGGTTGAGCTTTCGGTAAAATCTGAGTTTAGTGTTCTAAATTATTTTCTCAGTCATACAGCATTATTTTACTTCAAAAATTGGTATGAAGGTTTAGATGAGGGCTGCCAACAAGAAAGTGGTGCTGTTGAATTTGCTGTTTGTTTATGAGAGAAAGGTGAACAAAGACCCACTAGTAACATGCACACTTGATTATCAAGAAAAAAATGCTTTAAGGCTGCCTGCTTTATGTGTTCTTGTGGGTACTGTGACCTGACCTGTCCTTTTAAAACTGTTTGGGTGGGCTTTAATACTGTGTGCATTGTATGAGTGTGCCAGTCCTTTTAACCCCTTAATGACCAATGTCATAAAGAGTACGTCATACAAATACTGGTTGTTAAAAACCAACAACGTACCCTGTACGTCGTCAGGGGTTTCAAGCGGTGGAAGTGATCCTGATCGCTTCCAGTCGTTTTCAAGGTATTGCTGTGATGCCTCGATATTGAGGCATCACTGCAATACCTTTTTTAACACACCGATACATGTCAAGGGATATTCAGGGATTCCTGAAAGACATCAGTATTCCAATGTAACTAGTGCTAATTTTGAAAAAAATGGTTTGGAAATAAGCAAAGTGCTACCGGTATTTATTGCCCCTTAACTTGCAAAAAATCAAAGAACATGTAAACATTGGGTATTTATAAACTCAGGACAAAATTTAGAAACTATTTAACATGGTTGTTTTTTGGTGGTTGTAGATGTGTAAGATTTTGGGGGTCAATAATGGTATCTTTAGAAAGTCCATTTAATGGTGAGAAAAACAGTATATAATATGTGTGGGTACAGTAAATGAGTAAGAGGAAAATTACAGCTAAACACAAACACTGCAGAAATTTAAAAATAGCTCTGACCCTTAAGGGTAAGAAAATTGAAAAATGGTCTGGTCCTTAAGGGGTTAAAGACTGTGTGTGACCATACCATTAACACAATGTGTGTGTGTGGTGTGAGCTGTCCTTTTAAGACTGTATTTGGTGTGCTTTAAAGCTGTTTGCATTGTATGGATTTCTGTTCGTTTAAGTATGTGTAAGTGTGGGGTGAGCTGTCCATTTAAGGTCATGGGGTAGATTTATCAAATGGTGGGCCATCTTATGACCGCTGCTTCTTAACTTAAGTTTCTGACAAGATGGATTAATTAAAAATATTTATTAAAATATGAAAATATATATATACACCTCACTGACGAGGCCCAATGAAAGCCGAAACAATTGTCTGGGGTTGCTGTGTTCCTTGTTCAGAGAGGAATTGTCTGGTATTTCGGCGCTTGACTGACCATAATAGGCGGGATATGACTAATATACTACAGGAAAGTTGCACTCTGTGAAAAGCCTTACTGGGCTAAAAAGTTGCACCCAGGTGGTAAATCGCCATAGAAGAGGCTAACAATGGTATTGAGCCAGTTGTTTGTTCCTGTGAGTGCACTTCTCTCTGTGTGTATGTATGTATGTGTATATATATATATATATACTGTATATATATATATATATATATATATATATATATATATATATATATATATATATACTGTATATATATATATATATATATATATAACACACAGAGAAAACCCAGCACTCACTTACAAGCTCTCAGCTAAGATTTAAAAGCAAAAATGGAAAGGTTAGTCACCGCATCTGGCCAAATGGGACAAGCTCAGGTACCACGTCAAGGTCCTCTCCAATACCTGAGACCCTAAAACAGCCACACAATGCAAGCTTTCAAATCCAAACAAACTGAAAACAAAAAAAGGGTGCACAGGAATATGTAATCACCCTAGACATATACAAAACACGGAAGGGAACTGCACTCTCATACCGGACCGGGTACACATCATATGACCCTGCAACATGCTCAGCCCTGGGTGCCACTGGCACTCACAGGAAGCTGTGCTGTCCCCAGAGCCACAAGCAGTTAACCCCAGACAGGTCTGGGTGCAAGAACCATAGGGAAAATTACAAAACAAATTAATACAACACACAGAGAAAACCCAGCACTCACTTACAAGCTCTCAGCTAAGATTTAAAAGCAAAAATGGAAAGGTTAGTCACCGCATCTGGCCAAATGGGACAAGCTCAGGTACCACGTCAAGGTCCTCTCCAATACCTGAGACCCTAAAACAGCCACACAATGCAAGCTTTCAAATCCAAACAAACTGAAAACAAAAAAAGGGTGCACAGGAATATGTAATCACCCTAGACATATACAAAACACGGAAGGGAACTGCACTCTCATACCGGACCGGGTACACATCCTATGACCCTGCAACATGCTCAGCCCTGGGTGCCACTGGCACTCACAGGAAGCTGTGCTGTCCCCAGAGCCACAAGCAGTTAACCCCAGACAGGTCTGGGTGCAAGCTTGTGTTAACTGCTTGTGGCTCTGGGGACAGCACAGCTTCCTGTGAGTGCCAGTGGCACCCAGGGCTGAGCATGTTGCAGGGTGAACAAATCCTCTTGGGTTGATCAGACAATTACTGCATTTTTGTCAAGTTTTTGGGTTATACACTAGAGAGTAATCTGAAATAGATTTATACTATAGCCCTTTCACACCCTTTAAGGTTACAGTAAAGTGGTTTTGAATTAAACCCTTTGTTCACTGTATAAGAGAAAAGCTAATTTACATGTGTGAGATTAAACTTTTGAAATCCAAATACATTCTCACCACTGCTTATCCATATAAATGCAATTTGTATCTTGGCATGATGAGCATACTGTGTATGCTCATTGACTAAATAGTCATTTTTAATATTTTACATGCTTTGTTTTTTACATTATTTACATTTATTGTTTGTAAGAGCACAGTTTCCAGTTTAACATTATCTGAAAACAAGAAGATGACTAGAGTTATCTAATAAATGGACATAACATATCTTCTGGATTTTAAGAGAACTGAAACTGTAAAGAGTGAACCTCCATCCTTGCATAGAAGATGTTCAAACGGAATCGCTCCTTCGTGTCCTGCTATATATAGGGGGCGTGCCTTCATGCAAGCTAAATCTAAACATGTTTTACAGTGCTTGTGCCTACATTATTGAATGCAAATTCATGAAATCACAATCTTGTTTAGAAGTCCAATAATGTGAATGCAAGCACTGTCATGAACAAAGGCACTACCCCTATAAAAACCTGGTCACAAAGGTGTAATCTTGTTTAAACATCTTGAACATCTTCTATGCAGGTACAACTTTAGTTTCAGTAGTGTAAAAATCCAGTATACCAAGATATCATAAGTCCAAGTAATAGAAACCAGTAGTCTTCTTCTTGTTTTAAGCTCACACCAATTTAAATATTGTAGAAAAAAACAATACTTGTAAAATATAAAAAATAAGTCAGAATATAGTCAATTAACAATTGTTCCCAGTATGCCCAGCATGCCAATATACAAATGGTATTCAGATTGTTTAGCAGTGGTGAGAATGGAAATTGATTTCAATAGGTTCCTTTGAACTCACAATTGTGAAACCCCAATTTAAAGCCCTGTTATGAATATATCAGTACTGTTAGTGACGACAGTGTGAGTGTGACTTAGAATAAAACATTCATAGAAAAAAAAATATTACTGCCATTTCTAGTTGTTGGGGTCCTGATATCATTTTTCCTGTAGATGCCCTTAGCTGTACATACTAAACCCGTATACATATGTAAATGTGTTCCCTGACCACTACAGACAGCCAATACAATAGTGATTAATGGAGTTTGAATGAATGAACACCATGTATGGTAATACACCTCTATGTCTCCTGTAACCACGTCAGAGTGTCTTAGACATGTGTAAGAGAATAGACGTTTTCCAGATAGTCTTGCAATACTTACAGAGATGTCCAAAAGGCTATTCCGGAGCTTTATCAAGTGCCTTGATTTGTTGTTTTAAAAGTCAAAACAGGTCTCGAAAAAGGTGTTTAAAAGTGTTTTGAAAATGGATTGTGTTTGCTGGCAACTTTTCAGCAATGCAGTAAAAATATGGTTTTTATCAAGGACCTTGAAAGGTTCTTTAAAATTGCAAGTTCTATCTGATTCTGAGGCCCATATTTATCAAGCTCCGTACAGAGCTTGAAGGGCCGTGTTTCTGGCGAATCTTCAGACTCACTTGAACACAAGTTATGAAGCAGCGGTCTAAAGACCGCTGCTCCATAACCCTATCCGCCTGCTCTGAGCAGGCAGACAGGAATCGCTGGAAATCAACCCAAACGAATGCGATCGGGTTGATTGACACCTCCCTGCTGGCCTCCATATGCCCGTGAGTCAGCAGGGGGTGGCGTTGCACCAGCAGCTCTTGTGAGCTGCTGGTGCAATGTTAAATGCGGAGTCCGTATTGCTCTCCACATTTAGCAAGGTCTTGCAGACTTGATCCGCATTGTTGGATCAGGTCCGCAAGACCTTTGATAAATTGCGGCCTGAGCCTCCTCTTAGCACAACCTGGGCTTTCTTAAGAAAATTCGGGGGTTAGCGTGGCTCTCCAGTGAGCTTAGGTAGGCATTTTATTCAGGACAGGTGCTACAACTGTAGCAGTGGAACATGTACATTTGTTTAAAAAAAAAAAACAAATGTAAATGTTCCACAAATAGTTGGAACTAATTTAGTTTAAAATGAGACGAATACAGAACAGCACAGGTGCTGAATATTCAAAATATGAAGTATTTAGAATATTAAGAATGAAAAGGCCGGCCAAAACGAAAATTTTGACCTTGCAAATTGCTAATATTAATGACATAGGGGCCTAGTTATCAAGCCGTCAACCTCAAATACGCTGGAATTCCGCAGCGTATTTGTGGCAAGGCTGATTCGCCTAAGTTATCAAGCCCTAGACACCGGCAAAAGTAGAATATAGTGACGTAAGCTTCGATCCGCCGGGCAAAGTCCGACACAGATCGATTCTTACGTCACTACAGATGTTCCGCACGCAATGTGCGGCACAATCTGACTACTTTTGCTAGTTATCAAAAAACTAGCAGGTACGCTCGGGAATTTTCCGGCCCAGCGTACCTGGTTTTCAATCCGCCGCCCTGGAGGCAGCGGATCCCATAGGAATCAATGGGCGTCTGACCATAGCGAAAGTTCATGTTCGCTGCTGCCCGACATCCCATTGATTCCTATGGGAGATGTCTGCCCCTAACACCCTAACATGTACCCCGAGTCTAAACACCCCTAATCTGTCCCCCCCTACACCGCTGCAACTAAATAAAGTTATTACCCCCTAAATCGCCGCTCCCAGAGCCCACCGCCACTATAATCAACTGATTAACCCCTAAACCGCCGCTCCCGGAGCCTACCGCCACTATAATAAACTGATTAACCCCTAAACCGCCGCTCCCAGAGCCCACCGCAAGCTATAATAAATATGTTAACCCCTAAACCCTGCCGCAACTATAATATATGTATTAACCCCTAAACCGCCGCTCCCAGACCCGCTGCCACCTACATGATACATATTAAACCCTATCCTGCCCCCCCTATACCGTCGCCACCTATAATAAATTTATTAACCCCTATCCTGCCCCCCAATACACCGCCGTCACTGTAATAAAATTATTAACCCCTAAACCTAAGTCTAACCCTAACCCTAACACCCCCCTAACTTAAATATTAATTAAATAAATCTAAATAATATTTATCTTATTAAATAAATTAATCCTATTTAAAACTAAATACTTACCTTTAAAATAAACCCTAATATAGCTACAATATAAATAATAATTATATTGTAGCTATCTTAGGATTTATTTTTATTTTACAGGCATCTTTCAATTTATTTTAACTAGGTACAATAGCTATTAAATAGTTATTAACTATTTAATAGCTACCTAGCTAAAATAAAGAGAAATTAACCTGTAAAATAAAAATAAATCCTAAGATAGCTACAATATAATTATTAGTTATATTATAGTTTATTTTAAAGGTAAGTAGTTTTAAATAGGATTAATTTAGTTAATAAGAGAAATATTATTTAGATTTATTTAATTAATATTTAAGTTAGGGGGGGTGTTAGGGTTAGTGTTAGACTTAGGTTTAGGGGTTAATAATTTTATTACAGTGGCAACGGTGTAGGGGGGGCAGGAAAGGGGTTAATAAATTTATTATAGGTGGCGACGGTGTAGGGGGGGCAGATTAGGGGTTAATAAGTTTAATATAGGTTGCCGCGGGGTCCGGGAGCGGCAGTTTAGGGGTTAAACTATTTATTTAGGTTGCGGCAAGGTCCAGGATCAGCAGGATAGGGGTTAATAACTTCATTATAGAGGGCGGCGGTATAGGGGGGGCAGGATAGAGGTTACTAGGTATAATGTAGGTGGCGGCGGTGTCCGGGAGCGGCGGTTTAGGGGTTAATACATTTATAAGAGTTGCGGCGGGGTCTAGGAGCGGCGGTTTAGGGGTTAATAACTTTATTGAGGCTCCAGGGGCGCCGGTATAGCGGGTAGAACAGTGTAGTTAGTGTGAATGCCTAGTGACAGGCTAGCAATAAAGCTGTGAAAAAGCCGAAGAGCAGCGAGATCGGATGAGTGATAACTATCACAGTCCGCTGCTCATCGCCCCGTACTTGATGCGCGGCTTTTGACAGCTTTATTGCAGTTTTGCAGGTCCGCAGCGGCGATGGTAGGCGAACTTAGGCGGGTGTATTGAACCGGCGAAGGCAGGAAAAGTAGACACGTTGATAACTAGGCCCCATGGTATCTTTGATAAAAACTTTTATAAAATTTAGGTTAAAGATTTAGCTTTTTGTCCTCTTTAGGGAGAGTGCGTCAAACAAGAGGTGTTTAATGTCCTTTTATTTTAAAAAGAATGTTTGTCCGAAGATATTTTGAAGTGGTAATGTTAATCCATTAAAATATGTTTTTGTCATTTATTACAGATGTTTAGCAGTAACTATCACCACAAATTTGTTGTACTTCCAGGAATATTGAAACTAAGTTATCTGGATAAAGAGATCTTTAGAATTTTGCACACTGTTACATGTAAACTTAAGCAACCGAGATTTAATTGGATATATTACCTGCATCTCATCCAGTTTGGACTGTATTTCTGGAGGATATTCACTCACTGCACAGCAAAAAGGATCAAATGGTTCAGCTCCAAAAAGATCCTTTTCTAGAAGAGATAATAAATGCAGACAGAGTAATTACTTCTATTACAGTTTCTGGAACAAATTACAGACATACCTTAAAGGGACAGAAAAGACTGAATACATTGTATAAGCATATTTTATATGTTATGCCCGCCTTCCTCTAGTAATGGATGCCACCATGTTGAAATTTAGCCTTCACTGCATTCCATTGCTGATGTGTTTGTATATTAGCAGCAACTCTCCTTCAGATATCTACAGTGAAACCTAAATTCCAAAACATCAGCCCCCATAATTAGATGGATGTACATGAAATGTATTTAGGGCTAGATTACAAGTGGAGCGACTATTTATTGTGCGCTCGTAAATGGGCAGATTCACCCATTTACGGGCACACAATAAATAACCATGGAAGCAATTAGCGTTCAGAAAATTAACCAGAGGTCAGATCTCTGGTTACGTTTCAAAATAACCCCCAATTGCACCCAAATTAAATAATATTCCTTTTTTATTCCCTGTGTGTTTATATAAATATATATTTATGTGTTAATATGTGTATTAACACATAAATATATACAGTATGTGTATATACATATATATATAGGTGGTGGCCCAGCGCTAAGGTCTGTCCTGTGTCTATACAATTAGGGGGTCCTAACTACACCCCTAAAAAGTAAGAATCAAATGATGGGGGGTATGTACAGCGCCTAAGGCTCAGGACTTGATGAATGATATGTGAGTGAATCATAATGAATGCGTTATAATTATATTAATAAAATTATATTAAAAAATTTACTAATAAAGCTTATATCACAATACTTGCATATAATACACAATACAAAGATAAAATACAATGATATGTTAAAAACTCATGGATCCATGGTGAACAATGTGGTTTGAAATAAACCTATCTAAAAACAAGAGGATGATATCACAATGAAATTTTGAAACAAATAATGCTGTCACAAAAATTGCAGTAACTTTGCAGGGACCAATCAATAATTCAAATGTCCAAATGTTGACAGACCTGATAAGAGTGAGAAGACTTGCTTAAAAGTGGATGATGATAAAAAATAGATGATGATAAAAAATGTTTAAAGGTGGAAATGTCTTGAGAAAGGCCCGTGTTACAGGGCTGAAACGCGTTGACACACTCGTAAGGACTATTTCACAGAGCATTTTGTTATTGGACATATTACACTACGTTATATATTCTTTAGAGGGGACGGCGTTGCACCAGCAGCTCTTGTGAGCTGCTAGTGCAATGTTAAATGCAGAGAGCGTATTGCTCTCCGCATATACGGCTAGATTTAGAGTTCTGCGGCCAAAGGGGTGCGTTAGCTACGCTGGCTTTTTTCCCCCCGCACCTTTTAAATACCGCTGGTATTTAGAGTTCACAGAAGGGCTGCGTTAGGCTCCAAAAAAGGGAGCGTAGAGCATATTTACCGCCACTGCAACTCTAAATACCAGCAGTGCTTACGGACGCGGCCAGCTTCAAAAACGTGCTTGTGCATGATTCCCCCATAGAAAACAATGGGGCTGTTTGAGCTGAAAAAAAACCTAACACCTGCAAAAAAGCAGCGTTAAGCTCCTAATGCAGCCCCATTGTTTCCTATGGGGAAACACTTCCTATGTCTGCATCTAACACCCTAACATGTACCCCGAGTCTAAATACCCCTAACCTTACACTTATTAACCTCTAATCTGCCGCCCCGCTATCGCTGACCCCTGCATATTATTATTAACCCCTAATCTGCCACTCCGTACACAGCCGCAACCTACATTATCCCTATGAACCCCTAATCTGCTGCCCCTAACACCGCCGACCCCTATATTTATTAACCTCTAATCTGCCGCCCCCGCTATCGATGACCCCTGCATATTATTATTAACCCCTAATCTGCCGCTCCGTACACCGCCGCAACCTACATTATACCTATGTACCCCTAATCTGCTGCCCCTAACACTGCCGACCCCTATATTTATTAACCCCTAATCTGCCGCCCCCGCTATCGCTGAAACCTGCATATTATTATTAACCCCTAATCTGCCGCTCCGTACACCGCCGCAACCTACATTATACCTATGTACCCCTAATCTGCTGCCCCTAACACCGCCGACCCCTATATTATATTTATTAACCCCTAATCTGCCGCCCCCAACGTCACTCCATTTACCTACAATAATTAACCCCTAATCTGCCGACCGGATCTCACCGCTACTCTAATAAATGTATTAACCCCTAAAGCTAAGTCTAACCCTAACACTAACACCCCCCTAACTTAAATATAATTTAAATCTAACAAAATAAATTAACTCTTATTAAATAAATTATTCCTATTTAAAGATAAATACTTACCTGTAAAATAAATCCTAATATAGCTACAATATAAATTATAATTATATTGTAGATATTTTAGGATTAATATTTATTTTACAGGCAACTTTGTTATTATTATTTATTTTAACCAGGTACAATAGCTATTAAATAGTTAATAACTATTTAATAGTTACCTAGTTAAAATAATTACAAAATTGCCTGTAAAATAAATCCTAACCTAAGTTACAATTAAACCTAACACTACACTATCAATAAATAAATTAAATAAAATACCTACAATTATCTACAATTAAACCTAATACTACACTATCAATAAATTAATTAAATACAATACCTACAAATAAATACAATGAAATAAACTAACTAAAGTACAAAAAATAAAAAAGAACTAAGTTACAAAAAATAAAAAAATATTTACAAACATTAGAAAAATATTACAACAATGTTAAACTAATTACACCTACTCTAAGCCCCCTAATAAAATAAGAAAGACCCCCAAAATAAAAAAAATGCCCTACCCTATTCTAAAATTAAAATAGAAAAGCTCTTTTACCTTACCAGCCCTGAAAAGGGCCCTTTGCGGGGCATGCCCCAAAGAATTCAGCTCTTTTGCCTGTAAAAAAAAACATACAATACCCCCCCCAACATTACAACCCACCACCCACATACCCCTAATCTAACCCAAACCCCCCTTAAATAAACCTAACACTAAGCCCCTGAAGATCTTCCTACCTTCTCTTCACCACGCCGGGTTCACCGATCGATCCAGAAGAGCCTCCAATGTCTTGATCCAAGCCCAAGCGGGGGGCTGAAGATGTCCATGATCCGGCTGAAGTCTTCATCCAAGCTGGAGCTGAAGAGGTCCATGATCCGACTGAAGTCTTCTATCAAGTGGCATCTTCAATCTTCTTTCTTCCAGATCCATGTAGTTCATCCCGCCGACGCGGAACATCCATCTTCACCGACGACTTCCCGACAAATGACAGTTCCTTTAAGGGACGTCATCCAAGATGGTGTCCCTCGAATTCCGATTGGCTGATAGGATTCTATCAGCCAATCGGAATTAAGGTAGGAAAATTCTGATTGGCTGATGGAATCAGCCAATCAGAATCAAGTTCAATCCGATTGGCTGATCCGATCAGCCAATCAGATTGAGCTCGCATTCTATTGGCTGTTCCGATAGAATCCTATCAGCCAATCGGAATTCGAGGGACGCCATCTTGGATGACGTCCCTTAAAGGAACCATCATTCATCGGGAAGTCGTCGGTGAAGATGGATGTTCCGCATCAGTGGGATGACCATGGGTCCGGAAGAAAGAAGATTGAAGATGCCGCTTGATAGAAGACTTCAGCCCGATCATGGACCTCTTCAGCTCCCGCTTGGATTAAGACTTCAGCCCGATCATGGACCTCTTCAGCTCCGGCTTGAATGAAGACTTCAGTCGGATCATGGACATCTTCAGCCCCCCGCTTGGGCTTGGATCAAGACATCGGAGGAGCTCTTCTGGATCGATCGGTGAACCCGGCGTGATAAAGACAAGTTGTGATTTTCACCGGTATCTGAACTATCAACCTCTATTATTTAAGTAATGGTGCTACATTTGATCCAATGGGTTTAATAAACAAAATATACACACACAGTGTTTATTTATAACAAATCACACGGTGGTAACAATTTAGCCATAAAGAAAATTAGAGACACTGAGTTACAGTGTACATATGTGAGCTGTAAACATAAAAGGGTCTGTATTGACGGCTCTTACTTAGCTAGCATCTAAATAAATCTCATTGATATTTTGAGCGGTAAGCTATCATATCCCTCCAACTAAGTACAACCACACTATCTCTTAGAATAATCGTGAATCATACAACAATTTATTCCAATTCATTGAGATATAGTGTGTGGGGGCCTTTTTTTGCAAATACGGTCAAGTTTTGAACAATGTGTCCTAACTTAGGAACTTCATGCTAAATTTATGTGGGCATTCTAATGACCCACATTATTGGTACACTTACTCTGCTCCTTTACCCATTACAACAGATACATAGTTATACTGCATATGCATTAACCAATTTTATAATGGAAGTATTCTGTCTATTTATGCTAATTTAGCGTCCAAACTAAACACAAACATATTTAGAGCAGGAGGAAATCTATGTATGATAACTAAACAACATTGTTATAAGTTCTGACAATAGTTAAATTCATAACTAGTGGTTGAAGACTTACTTTGTCATTTTTACAAAGACCTATAAATTTGCAAATTTGACCAACTAGTAACAGTTCGCCTCACATGTATAAATCATATGTACACTAAACACCTGTACATTCTGGTGCCTTGTTACACTGAGTTACTGATTCCACCTGTATACCTTCACTGAAGACATATTAACCCAGCAATATCTATTTAATAAACCTGGTGTTTATAAATTTCTGAGTCACACCCTTAGCTGTTGAATTACATTACTATTTATCCAGGAGTATCAGCTGCTTATCAGTTAATATAGCAGTATACACATGTAATTTCTTCTATGGGATTTGGACACTTAGCTCGCTATACTATTAATATTTATTATCTGGTTGACACGCAGATCTATATCCCCCCTATCCGTAGTTTTAAATTGTGTGTTATGTATATGTTTATGTACATTTTAACCTAGTAAGAATAAAAGTTATATTTTAATGTGCATTTTTTCACTTCTATCTCGACCCATATGTAATTAATAGTTACATTAGCGGACAGTAGTTCACTGTGATTACTTATATCTCTTGAAAAATTTATGTGACAGAACTCAGGAGTGCTATATGTGTATTCTTATTGAGGAGAGTTCTCACTACCCTCAATTTTAGTCAATGCAGTTTCTATAATACACAGCACTAACCCTGGAGTTCAGGTTATAATACCTGAGTATCCTATGATAGGGCAGCAGTTCTCACCCAACTCTAAGTAGTGCCATTGGACCCCCCTTTTTTGCTTTCAAGGTAGGGAGATCTTCAGGGGCTTAGTGTTAGGTTTATTTAAGGGGGTTTGGGTTAGATTAGGGGTATGTGGGTGGTGGGTTGTAACGTTGGGGGGGGTATTGTATGTTTTTTTTTAAAGGCAAAAGAGCTGAATTCTTTGGGGCATGCCCCTCAAACTGCCCTTTTCAGGGCTGGTAAGGTAAAAGAGCTTTTCTATTTTAATTTTAGAATAGGGTAGGGCATTTTTTTATTTTGGGGGTCTTTGTTATTTTATTAGGGGGCTTAGAGTAGGTGTAATTAGTTTAAAATTGTTGTAATATTTTTCTAATGTTTGTAAATATTTTTTTATTTTTTGTAACTTAGTTCATTTTTATTTTTGTACTTTAGTTAGTTTATTTAATTGTATTTATTTGTAGGTATTGTATTTAATTAATTTATTGATAGTGTAGTGTTAGGTTTAATTGTAGATAATTGTTGGTATTTTATTTAATTAATTTATTGATAGTGTAGTGTTAGGTTTAATTATAACTTAGGTTAGGATTTATTTTACAGGTAATTTTGTAACTATTTTAACTAGGTAGCTATTAAATAGTTATTAACTATTTAATATCTATTGTACCTGGTTAAAATAAATACAAAGTTGCCTGTAAATTATAATTTATATTGTAGCCATATTAGGGTTTATTTTACAGGTAAGTATTTAGCTTTAAATAGGAATAATTTATTTAATACGAGTTAATTTATTTAGTTAGATAAAAATTATATTTAACTTAGGGGGGTGTTAGGGTTAGGGTTAGAGTTAGCTTTAGGGGTTAAAAAATTTATTAGCGTAGCGGTGAGCTCCGATCGGCAGATTAGGGGTTAATGCTTGAAGTTAGGTGTCGGCGATGTTAGGGAGGGCAGATTAGGGGTTAATACTATTTATTATAGGGTTATTGAGGCGGGAGTGAGGCGGATTAGGGGTTAATACATTTATTATAGTAGCGTGTGTGGTCCGGTCGGCAGATTAGGGGTTAATAAGTATAGGTAGGTGGCGGCGACGTTAGGGGCGGCAGATTAGGGGTTAATAAATATAATATAGGGGTCGGCGGTGTTAGGGGCAGCAGATTAGGGGTACATAGGGATAACATAGGTGGCAGCGGTGTACGGAGCGGCAGATTAGGGGTTAAAAAATTTTAATAGAGTGGCGGCGATGTGGGGGGGCCTCGGTTTAGGGGTACATAGGTAGTTTTTCTGCGGCTGGAGTTTTGTCGTTAGATTTCTAACGCTCACTTCAGCCAAGACTCTAAATACCAGCGTTAGAAAGATCCCATTGAAAAGATAGGATACGCAATTGGCGTAGGGGGATCTGCGGTATGGAAAAGTCGCGGCTGGAAAGTGAGCGTTAGACCCTTTCCTGACTGACTCTAAATACCAGCGGTAGCCCAAAACCAGCGTTAGGAGCCTCTAACGCTGGTTTTCACGGCTACCGCCAAACTCTAAATCTAGCTGATAGCGAGGTGTTGCAGACCTGATCCGCACTGTCAGATCAGGTCCGCAACACCTTTGATAAATAGGGGCCCTAGAGTTTAATGCCCCTTTAGTTTTAGCAGACATTTCCCCATGAGCTAACATTTGTTGGAATTGATTGATAGTGAGGGAGCTCTTGCTTTTCTCATGGATGTTAATATATTTTGTCTGAACTCCGCTTACTGTATTACTCATATACACATATTTTCATAGGAGACATGTATTTACCTTTGCATTTACTTTGACATACATTTTTCAACCACATTCTACACTTAACTATTTATTCTAGAATTTTAATCTAAAAGTGATAGAAATTAAAGTATGAATGGTTGTATTTAATTTTTTAATATAATAAACATATTTTTTGCTATATACTTCCATTATAAAAAGTGCTTCTTGTAAAAGTTAGTACCAGCATAAGCTGTAAATGCCCAGTGCACCAACATTCAAAACCACACCTTTTCAAGTTTTGCTTAGATTGTCCGAGTAAAAAATGTTTTTATAACAAACACAAAAAATAAACTGTTTATTATAACAGTGGCTTTAAAGGGACACTGAACCCAATTTTTTTCTATCGTGATTCAGATAGAGCCTGCAATTTTAAGCAACTTTCTAATTTACTCCTATTATCAAATTATTTTCATTCTCTTGGTATCTTTTTTTGAAATGTAAGTTTAGATGCTCGCCCATTTTTGGTGAATACACTGGCCTCTATTTATCAAGCCGTCAACTTTCTAGCATTCGACGGCACCAATACGCTCGCCTAAGATCGTCTAACATCACTGCCGCGTACCTGAATACGTTCGCCAAAATTATCAAGAAAGCTGTCAAAAAGCCGCGCACCAAGTACGGTGCGATAAGCAGCGGACTGTTATTAACTAACAGTCATTGATCTCGCTGCTCATCGGCTTATTCACAGCTTTCTTGCTACCCTGTCACTAAGCACCCACACTATACTAAAATGTTTTACCCCCTATACTGCCGCTCCTGGAGCGCTCTGCAACTAAATAAAGTTATGAACCCCTAAACTGCCACTCCCGGAGCCCACCACAACTCTAATTAAGTGTTTAACCCTAAACCGCCGCTCACGGAGCCCACCGCAACTCTAATAAAGTGTTTAACCCCAAAACCGCCGCTCTCGGAGCCCCCTGCACCTAAATAAAGTTATTAACCACTAAACCACCGCTCCCGGAGCCCACCTCAACTCTAATAAAGTGTTTAACCCCTAAACCGCCACTCCCGGAGCTCACCGCCACCTACATTATATGTATCAACCCCTAAACCGCCGCTCCCAGACCCCGCTGCAACTAAATAAAATGTTTAACCCCTAAACCGCCGCTCCCAGACCCCGCTGCAACTAAATAAAATGTTTAACCCCTAAACTGCCGCTCACGGACCCCGCTGCCACCTACATTAAATTTATTAACCCCTAATCTGAGCCCCCTACACCGCCGCCACCTACATTAAATTTATTAACCCCTAATCTCATGCCCCCAACATTGCCGCCACTATATTAAATGTATTAACCCCTAAACCTAAGTCTAAACCTAACCCTAACACCCACTAACTTAAATATAATTTAAATTAATCTAAATAAATTATTCCTAATTAAAACTAAATACTTACCTATAAAATAAACCCTAAGATAGCTACAATATAACTAATAGTTACATTGTAGCTATTTTAGGGTTTATTTTTATTTTACAGGCAAGTTTGTATTTATTTTAACTAGGTACAATAGTTATTAAATAGTTATTAACTATTTAATAACTTCCTAGTTAAAATAAAGACAAATTTACCTGTAAAATAAAACCTAACCTAAGTTACAATTACACCTAACACTAAACTATAATTAAATTAATTAAATTAATTAACTACAATTAAATAAATTAAATAAAATTAAATAAAGTACAAAAAAAACACTAAATTACAGAAAATAAAAAAAAATAATTACAAGAATTTTAAACTTATTACACCTAATCTAATCCCCCTAATAAAATAAAAAAGCCCCCCAAAATAATAAAAATCCCTACCCTATACTAAATTACAAATAGCCCTTAAAAGGGCTTTTTGCGGGGCATTGCCCCAAA
This sequence comes from Bombina bombina, assembly GCF_027579735.1. NCBI lineage: Eukaryota > Metazoa > Chordata > Amphibia > Anura > Bombinatoridae > Bombina > Bombina bombina. Next base: position 510,755,809 of record NC_069499.1, on the reverse strand, counting down.
GTAATCAGCTCTTTTACCTGTAAAAAAAAAATACAATACCCCCCTAACATTACAACCCACCACCCACACACCCAACCCTACTCTAAAACCCACCCAATCCCCCCTTAATAAAACCTAACACTAACCCCATGAAGAGACGTCTTCTACCAACCGGGCCTAAGTCCTCAACGAAGCCAAGCAAAGTCTTCATCCAACTGGGCAGAAGAGGTCCTCCAGATGGGCAGAAGTCTTCATCCAGGTGGCATCTTCTATCTTCATCCATCCGACGAGGAGCGGCTCCATCTTGAAGATATCCGATGCGGAGCATCCATCCAGACCGACGACTACCCGATGAATGAATATTCCTTTAAATGACGTCATCCAAGATGGCGTCCCTTGAATTCCGATTGACTGATAGAATTCTATCAGCCAATCGGAATTAAGGTGGGAAAAATCCTATTGGCTGATTGGATTTAGCTCACATTCTATTGGCTGATTGGAACAGCCAATAGAATGTGAGCTCAATCCTATTGGCTGATTGGATCAGCCAATAGGATTGAACTTCAATCCTATTGGTTGATTTCATCAGCCAATAGGATTTTTCCTACCTTAATTCCGATTGGCTTATAGAATTCTATCAGCCAATCAGAATTCAAGGAACACCATCTTGGATGACGTCATTTAAAGGACCAGTCATTCGTTCGGTAGTCGTCGGTCTGGATGGATGCTACGCGTCGGATGTCTTCAAGATGGAGCCGCTCCTCGTCGGATGGATGAAGATAGAAGATGCCGCCTGGATGAAGACTTCTGCGCATCTGGAGGACCTCTTCTGCCCGTTTGGATGAAGACTTCACCTGGCTGGAGGACCTCTTCTGCCCGGTTGGATGAAGACTTCGCCCGGCTTCGTTGAGGACTTAGGCCCGGTTGGGTGAAGACGTCTCAAGGTAGGGTGATCTTCAGGGGGTTAGTGTTAGGTTTTATTAAGGGGGGATTGGGTGGGTTTTAGAGTAGGGTTGGGTGCTTGGGTGGTGGGTTTTAATGTTGGGGGGGTATTGTATTTTTTTTTACAGGTAAAAGAGCTGATTACTTTGGGACAATGCCCAGCAAAAAGCCCTTTTAAGGGCTATTTGTAATTCAGTATAGGGTAGGGATTTTTATTATTTTGGTGGGCTTTTTTATTTTATTAGGGGGATAAGATTAGGTGTAATTAGTATAAAATTCTTGTAATTATTTTTTTATTTTCTGTAATTTAGTGGGGGGGGTTTGTACTTTAGTTAATTTTATTTAATTTTAATTAATTGTAGTTAATTGTAGTTAATTTATTTAATTATAGTGTAGTGTTAGGTGTAATTGTAACTTAGGTTAGGTTTTATTTTACAGGTATATTTGTATTTATTTTAACTAGGTACTTAGTAAATACTTAATTACTTTTTAATAACTATTGTACCTAGTTAAAATAAATAAAAAGTTGCCTGTAAAATAAAAATAAACCATACGCTAGATACAATGTAACTGTTAGTTATATTGTAGCTAGCTTAGGGTTTATTTTACACGTAAGTATTTAGTTTTAAATAGGAATAATTTAGTTAATTATAGGATTTTTATTTAGATTTTTTTAAAATTATAGTTAAGTTAGGGGGTGTTAGGGTTAGACTTAGATTTAGGGGTTAATAAATATAATATAGTGGCGGTGGTGTAGGGGGGCAGATTAGGGGTTAATAATTATAATGTAGGTGGCGGTGGGCTCCGGGAGCGGCAGTTTAGGGGTTAAACAATTTATTTAGTTGCGGCGGGGTTCGGGAGCGGCAGGATAGGGGTTAATAACTGTATGTAGGTGGCGGCGGTATAGGAGGCGGCAGATTAGGGGTTAATAGGTATAATGTAGGTGGTGGGCTCCGTGAGCGGCGGTTTAGGTGTTAATACATTGATTAGATTTGCGGCGGGGTCCGGGAGCGGCGGTTTAGGGGTTAAACACTTTAATAGAGTTGCGGTGGGCTCCGGGAGCGGTGGTTTAGGGGTTAATATCATATGTATAATGTAGGTGGCTACAGTGTAGGGGGGGCAGATTAGGGGTGTTTAGACTCGGGGTACATGTTAGGGTGTTAGGTGTAGACATTCGGAATCAACGGGATATCGGGCAGCAGCGAACATGAGCTTTCGCTCCTGTCAGATTCCCATTGATTCCTATGGCATACGCCGCCTCCAGGGAGGCGGATTGAAAACCAGGTATGCTGGGCCAGAATAGTGGCGAGCGTACCAGGTAGGTATTTGATAACTACCAAAAGTAGTCAGATTGTACCGAACTTGCGTTCGGAACATCTGTAGTGGAGTAACCATCGATCTGTGTTGGACTGAGTCCGCTGGATCATATGTTACGTCTCTATATTCTACTTTTGCCGGTTTGTAGGGCTTGATAACTACGGCGAATCAGGCTCGCCACAAATACGCTGCGGAATTCCAGCGTATTTGCGGTTGACAGCTTGATAAATAGAGGCCACTGTTTGTTCTTGCTGATTGGTGGGTAAATTCACCTACCAATAAACTAGTGCTTTCCAAACTAGTGCTTTCCATGGTTCTGAACCAAAAAAATAGCTTAGATGTCTTCTTTTTCAAATAAAGAAAGCAAGAGAATGAAGAAAAATTGGTAATAGGAGTAAATTAGAAAGTTGTTTAAAATTGCATGCTCTATCTGAACGATGAAAGAAAAAAATTTGGGTTCAGTGTTTGTAAACAAAAAGGACAAAAGGATGATACTTGTGAATTATTTTTGTTCACACAGGAATTGACAGCAATGGCACCATGCAAACTTCTGCAAATCTCCTAATCTTTTTGGGATTGGTGGTTTATCCAAAATGATCCTTTCTGATCTATACAAACCTACTGGTAAATGGTCTCCAAACAGTATCTGGTAACTGTTTTAGCTGTGAGAAATACTTTGATTTTATAATCAATTGGCACCTTATTAAAGGAATATGACACTCACATATATTTGCTTTAATATTTCAGATACAGCATACAGTTTTGAACAACTTTCCAAATTTGTTTTGTTCTTTTGGTATTCTTTTTTTAGAAAAGTATGAAATAATGTATACAGATAAGGGGAGCTTGACTACTATATGATAATATTGAAATAAGTGTTATAAAAAGAATGTGCAAATTCATGGTTTGTTGAATGGAAAATGCAAATAATAATAATAAGTGTATAGAGATGAGTATATTTAAAATATTTAATAATGATGCTAAAATGAGGTCAAATCACATCAGAGAAAGCATTAAATCATTAAAAATGGTAAAGAGCTCTATTACCTTGCTAACAATACAATTTAATATAATACAGATATAAAATATATAAAACAATTTGCCTAATTGCAACCGAACAAGATATCTTAGAATAATATTTTAAAATAATATTTGCAATGGAGTAAATGTTCACTGCAATTCAACTACGTGAAAGGTAGATATGTGAAAAAAGTCTCGTTATTTCTGGAGCTCCGTTTTATAAATATTTGCAATTGAAAACACCCTTAGTATAGTGGAATTTTTTATATTTTGAGTGCGGCTGTATATAAGTTAGTACTCACAATCAGATGGGGTATCCAATGATCGGTTAACAAATATCGTAATATGAGATGTCTGATTGGTTTAATGATTTAAGGTTTTCTCTGATGTGATTTGACCTCATTTTAGCATCATTATTAAATATTTTAAATATACTCATCTCTATACACTTATTATTATTATTTGCATTTTCCATTCAACAATTATCATATAGTAGTCAAGCTCCCCTTATCTGTATACATTATTTCACTCTTTAGACAGCTGAAGGAACAACTGTAGTTTTAGGGTTAGAGCATATTATTTTAAAATGTAGGTACACTCACTATACACTGTTTTTTTCCACTTTTTAGAAAAGTATACCGAGGTAGGCTCAGGAGCAGAAATGCACTATTGAGAGCTAGTTGATAATTGATCACTACAGATATATGCCTCTTGTTATTGGCTTACCTAATGTCTTCACCTAGCTCCCAGTAATGCATTGCTACTCCTTAAACAAAGGATGCCAAGAGTATGAAGCAAATTTGTGAAGTAAATTGGAAAGTTGTTTAAATTGTATATTCTACCTAAAGCATGAATGAAACATTTTCGGCAAGATTACGAGTTTGGCGGTAACAGGGGTGCGTTGCTAACGAGGCTTTTTTTTCTAACGCTACCTTAAGCCAACGCTGCTATTACAGGTTTTTTTAAACCTGGCGTTAGCTGCAAAAAGGTGAGCGTAGAGCAAAATTTAGCTCCACATCTCACCTCAATACCAGCGTTGCTTACGGTAGCGGTAAGCTGGCTAAACGGGCTTGTGCATGATTTCCCCATAGGAAACAATGCGGCTGAGCTGGCTGAAAAAAAAATTAACACCTGCAAAAAAGCAGCGTCCAGCTCCTAACGCAGCCCTATTGTTTCCTATGGGGAAATAAAAAATATGTCTGCACCTAACACCCTAACATGAGCCCCAAGTCTAAACACCCCTATTCTTACACTTATTAACCCCTAATCTGCCACCCCCGACATCACCGACACCTACATTATATTATTAACCCCTAATCTGCCGCTCCGGACACCGCCGCCACCTACATTATAGTTATTAACCCCTAATCTGCCGTCGCCACTATAATAAAGTTATTAACCCCTAAACCTAAGTCTAACCCTAACACCCCCCTAACTTAAATATAATTTAAATAAATCTAAATAAAATAACTACAATTAAATAAATTATTCCTAATGAAAACTAAATACTTACCTATAAAATAAACCATAAGATAGCTACAATATAACTAATAGTTACATTGTAACCATTTTAGGATTTATATTTATTTTACAGGCAACTTTGTATTTATTTTAACTAGGTACAATAGTTATTAAATAGTTATTAACTATTTAATAAACTACCTAGCTAAAATAAATGCAAAATTACCTGTAAAATAAATGCTAACCTAAGTTACAATTACACCTAACACTACACTATCATTAAATAAATTACCTACACTACCTACAATTAATTACAATTAAATTCAATAAACTAAATTACTAAAAAAAACAAACACTAAATTACAGAAAATAAAAAAAGAATTACAAGAATGTTAAACTAATTACACCTAATCTAATCCCCCTAATAAAATGAAAAAGCCCCCCAAAATAATAAAATTTCCCTAGCCTATACTAAATTACAAATAGCCCTTAAAAGGTCCTTTTGCGGGGCATTGCCCTAAAGTAATCAGCTTTTTTATCTGTAAAAGAAAAATACAATCCCCCCCAAAATTAAAACCCACCACCCACACACCCAACCCTACTCTTAAACCCACCCAATCCCCCCTTAAAAAAAACCTAACACTACCCCATTGAAGATCTCCCTACCTTGAGCCGTCTTCACCCAGCCCAGCACAAGTGGTCATCCGATCCGGCCAGAAGGCTTCATCCGATGGGGCAGAAGAGGACATCCAGACCGGCAGAAGTCTTCATCCTATCCGGCAGAAGAGGAAATCCGGACTGGCAGAAGGCTTCATCCAAGTGGCATCTTCTATCTACTTCCATCCGACGAGGAGCGACTCCATCTTGAAGACATCCGGCGCAGAGCATCCTTCAAGCACGACGGACTAATGACGAATGACGGTTCCTTTAAATGGCGTCATCCAGATTGCATCCCTCGAATTCCGATTGGCTTATAAAATTCTATCAGCCAATCGGAATTAAGGTAGGAAAAATCCAATTGGTTGATTTAATCAGCCAATCAGATTGAAGTTCAAACCGATTGGATGATTGGATCAGCCAATAGAATTGACCTCACATTCTATTGTGTTGTTGTGTGGGTGGTGGATTTTACTGTTGGGGGTTGTTTGTATTTTTTTTACAGGTAAAAGAGCTGATTTATTTGGGCAATGCCCCGCAAAAGGCCATTTTAAGGGCTACTGGCAGTTTAGTTTAGGCTAGGGTTTTTTATTTTTTTTGGGGGGGGGTTATTTTGGTAGAGCTATTAGATTAGGTGTAATTACTTTAAATATCTGATAATTTCTTTTTTTATTTTGTGTAATTTAGTGGGGTTTTTTGTAATTTAGGTAATTATGTTTAATTTACGTAATTTATTTAATTGTAGGGTAAGGTTAGGTGTTAGTGTAAGACAGGTTAGGTTTTATTTTACAGGTAAATTTGTATTTATTTTAGCTAGGTAGTTAGTAAATAGTTAATAACTATTTAGTAACTATTCTACCTAGTTAAAATAAATACAAACTTACCTGTGAAATAAAAATAAAACTTAAGATAGATACAATGTAACTATTAGTTATATTGTAGCTAGCTTAGGGTTTATTTTATAGGTAAGTATTTAGTTTTAAATAGGAATTATTTAGGTAATGATAGTAAGTTTTATTTAGATTTATTTTAATTATATTTAAGTTAGGGGTGTTAGGGTTAGGGTTAGACTTAGGTTTAGGGGTTAATAAATTTAGTATAGTGGCGGCGATGTTGGGGGCGGCAGATTAGGGTTAATAAATGTAGGTAGGTGGCGGTGGTGTTAGGGGCGGCAGATTAGGGGTTAATAATATTTAACTAGTGTTTGCAATGCGGGAGTGCATTGTTTTAGGGGTTAATATGTTTATTATAATGGCGGCGATGTCGGGAGCGGCAGATTAGGGGTTATTAATTTTATTTTTGTGTTTGTGATGCGGGAGGGCCTCTGTTTAGGGGTTAACAGGTAATTTATGGGTGTTAGTGTACTTTTTAGCACTTTAGTTATGAGTTTTATGCTACAGCTTTGTAGCGTAAAACTCATAACTACTGACTTTAGATTGCGTTACGAATCTTGCGGTATAGGCTGTACCGCTCAATTTTTGGCCTCCCAGAAAAAGCTTGTAATATCGGCAATATGGAAGTCCCATTGAAAAAAGACTTTACGCAAATTGCGTAAGTTAATTTGTGTTACGGCCAAAAAAGTGTGCGGTACAGCTATTTTGACAAGACTCGTAATAGCAGCGGTAGTGAAAAAGCAGTGTTATAACCCATAACGCTGCTTTTTCACTCATAACGCAAAACTCGTAATCTAGCCATTTGTTCTTTATTGAAAAATTTGAATATAGTTACATCAATCAATACTATCGCATGTGTAACATCAGAATATATTTCTAAAGTTCAAAAATATGCATCATGTAACTTTTAAAAACTTTCACAATTACAGATGATCAATAAAGTTTTGATCAAGGAATAAGTAGAATTAAACATAAGGAAAAAAGAAAGAACACTAAGGGAAACTTTTCAATAAGTATGTGCAGTTGGACAAAGAACAGCTTGGAGGTCCAAATATGTAATGACTCTTACGGTTGGCCTGTAGGGTGAGATGTAGCAGGTGGGATAACTAAGAATGCCCTTTTCAGTCAGTGTGTAATAGCAATGTTAGAGTAAATTTGTGGGTGATGTAGGTGGTTATAGGAATTGCATTTTGAGGAAAGAGTGCTGTTTTGGGCTTGGGGTCTCGATTCTCATATGTATTGCATAACGTGATAAAAATAATAATGATAAAAATATCTTTCCAGAACAAGGTTTCGAGACAACTGTTTATCCCATTCAGGAATTGTGGGGGGTATGTGTTTGTTTCCACAATCTCGGAATCAGCTGTTTAGTGTTGTTAATCGCTAAATGTAGTAATTTTGTGTGTGCCTGGGATTATAGTTAACGTGTTTCATTGAATAGGATAATCAAAGGGTCCAGCAACAGAGCAACCCAGCATGAGGTTAATTTGATCTTTGATATATTCCCAAAAACACCGGATTTGAGGGCATGACCACTATATGTGATACATGGATCCAATTTGTTTGCATTTTGTCCAACAGCAGTCCGACGTCTGATGGAAAATATACTTGAGCTTCTGAGGTGTCAGGTGCCATCTTATCAGAAGTTTGTAATTAGTTTCTAAGAGTGCACTGGAGTGTGATGATTTAGCAATCTGGGAGAATCAGGGGCATACTAAATGTGGTTTGTATTTATGTAATTTCAAAAAATGTGTTCTAATTGATGGTATTTAAGCCATGGGGCAAATATGCCCTTATCTATTGTCTGTAATTGAGCTGGTGGTAGTATCTTTGCGGAACCCATTAATAAATCAATTGGAAGCAATCCATTTATGTCTGTAAGGACAATCCGTCTGATATTATTTAGTAGACACTAAAGGATACTCAGTTGCAGAACTAAAGATATGGAAATGTATCACAGTATATTCAAGCTGAAACTAATAAAAAAGTAGCAGCGACGAATATAATGTGAGTTAATATAGTAAATCTCTGCTTAATCCCAATGTTGTATGTTTTAGCAGAGGGAAAGTAAAAAAGTAAAGCAGTAGAAATTACAACCCAAATACTAACTGAACTATAACTAATCACCCTATGTAAGGACTAAATACAACTTTCATATAAACCTCACTTAACACAAACCCTGTTACTTCACAGGAGTGTTATATTCACAAATGTGTTGTAGCATGTAATGATCCCAAGAGTCACTGCTAATGTTGTGTGACAAAGTTCAGTGATTAGGAAAGTAGCGCAGTGTGAGCGCACAGCTCCGTTAGCTAAGAGGGAGAGAGACTGGCCTGCCCGATACCTGTTACATCACAGGGGGCGTGGTCCAAGTGCCGTGGAGCGGCATCGGTTAGCGATGCGGTAAAGGCTTGAGGCTGCAATCTCCCCAGCGGGGGTACAAAGGGAAAGTCAAGTAAGTGCACAGATTTGCTTTTACCGTGCTGTGGCGTATAGTTGGGTGAACGCCAAGTTACAGCTGTGGCGGCTGGGATCTGTTGTAATTGCTCGCAACAGGATGAAAGTCTCTGTCTGTGTAGGTAGTATCGAGGACTGTAGCTGAGGTTCAGTAGGAAATTATGCAGAGTAGATTAAACAGAAAGCTGCTGAAGTATGAGTCAGTGATAGACTCGTAGAGGTTAGCTTCCAGGAAGTTAAGCTTAATGAGACGGAACAGGTTGTCAGCACAAGCTGGGAGAGCAGACATTCAGGTCTGCAATGCAAAATACTAAGCACCTGTCTGGTCTTGAGTGACAGGATTTATAGGGGAAGTGGGAGGAGTATTAGGAAAGGTAAAATCCTGACAATGTCATAGTTAGTGTGACGGAAGATTGGTTGCCCAGGCTCACTGATGCGGGTTGAGCCCACATGGTTTTCCTTATTCTGTGTTTTGGGGCTTGCCTCTCATGCATGTATGTCAATAACAGTGGTGTATTGCTATTTGTACAAATTATGTACAAAGAAAGATTTTCACAGTCTCTGCTTAAAAGACTGATTTACATATCTGAGCAGGCTACTACAAAGCAGAGTTAATTACTCATGGCAGTAAATCTTCTAAGGACAAAAGTGGTATCTGGTCCATCTATTACCCTCAGATCTGGCACTTCAAAAGGCTGCATTTGTACATCCTCAGCCAGAGTGACTACAATCTCAGCAGGTGATCAGGGGGTGGAACTGACAGCTGTTAACAGTGATGCCCCTCTGTGTGCTGGGTTACGATTGGTTGCAAAGATCATCGCTAGGGGGCATGTTTTGAGCTGACAAGAGAGATGGGCAGTTTTCAAAACCATTTTGCGTGGGAAAAAATAGAGTTATTTCAAGTTGCCTGGACTATACAGGGGTTTATTACCCAAGAGCTCTCTAAGGGACTATAATAAGACTGTGCAAGAGGACTATTTGTATTTACCTGGATTCTGCTGACTGTAGGTCAGGGTAGTTTTTCTCCTAGCCCCAAAGTGAGTGTGTTCTTTCTGTATTTTGTGTACTTCTATGTGTTTGCCTATTTTTAGTGAATAAAGTACAATTTATTTCATCATTCATTTTGCTCATTGAAATTATCCCAGTTAAACAACGGTATAGAGTGCTGGTCTCCCGTGACAGTTAGTTATTGGTAAATGTATCTGTCCTATATTGAATTCAGGGTTTTGCAATGTGGGTGTTAGAGGGGAAGGGATAGTGGAAATTGCAGGGAATTTCTTTAAAATGTTATCCCAGCTATCATATGTTGTTTTTATTATCAGGTAGTTATGTATACTGGTGGGTCTATAGGTAAGGGATAGCTAGGCATAACTTCCTAACTGGGTAGTAGATGTGATGGGATGTTCTGTAAGTAGCCACCTGTTGTGTGTTTGGGGATTGTTATATCTCCATTCTATTCTATTTAGGATGGTAGCATTTCTATATAATTGAATGTTGGGTACCCCCAGACCTCCTCACTGTTTTGGTAAATAAAGCATATTCTTAGCTATTCTAGAAGGCTTTTTGAGCCAGTTGTAGGAGTTTAGAATAGTTTGTATAGGTACTGTTTGGAATACATATAATAGTTTAGGTAATAGAGTAATTTTAACTACAGCTATTTTCCTGGTCCATGAAATTGATTTTGTAATCCAATATGTTGTGACGTGAGAGAATCCATGTAAAAATTTCTCGTAATTCAATTTATTCACTTGCTGTGTGTCTGAGGTTAGGTATATGCCAAAGTATTTGAAGGCTTTGGTTTGCAATCCATATGGAGCTTCATTTTGTATTGCTATATTCTTGGTTAGTTAAGCCCAGAGGGAGTAGTTCCAATTTAGAGGAGCTGACGACTTAGTTGGAAACTGCACCATAATCCTTCAGAAAATCTTATATTGCTAAGAGATTTATCTAGGGAAGTCAGGAATAGTAAGTCATCTGTGAATAAGGTTATTTTAGAATGATGTTGGCCTATGAGGAATCCAGAAATGTCAGGACAATTCCTGAGTTTAATTGCTAATATTTCCATACAGATTACAAACAATAGAGGGGATAAGGGGGACACCCTGTCTCATGCTATTCCTGATAGGGAAGGGTCTGGATAGAATGCCATTGGCTTTAATTTTAGCTGAAGGGTTATGGTAGAGAGCAAATATTTTGGAAATAAATTCATCAGGGATTCCAAATTTTTGTAAAGGAAGGTGTAAGAATGTCCAGTCCAACCTGTCTAAGGCCTTCTCTGCATCCATCGATGGGATACTATTTAATTTGGTATATTGTATAAGGTGAAAAATTCTAGTAGTGTTGTCTTTTGTCTCCCGGTTAGGCACAAATCTTACTTGATCTACATGTATCAGGTGGGGTAGGGCAAGATTTAGTCGGTTTGCTAGGATTTTCGCATAGAGTTTTAGGCCTGTCTTAAGAAGGGATATAGGTCTATAATAATTAGTATGACTGATACATAAGCCTCTAACATTCTGTGGGGCATAGGTTGATTGTTTACAACAGATTGGAAAAAAGTGAGCAAATTGGGAATTAATAATTTTTTATAGATTTTCTAATAGGATTCACTGAATCCCTCTGGTCCTAGGCTTTTCCCGGGTTTTAGGGATTGTATTGCTAAATCTATATCTTGATATGTGATTGGTTGTTTAAGGAGATCTACAATCTCGGGGTGTAGTTTAGGTGTGGTAATATCTTGAAGGTAAGAATTGCATGCATGTGATCGGGTTGGGAAGAGATCATATAGGTTCGCATAAAACTCCCTAAATGTTTCTGCTATGGAGATCAAATCTTCTACTGTAGCATGTGAGGGTGTCTGGTGTTTGAGGGCCTTGGCTAAAAGCCTTCCATCCTTTTTATCCTCTACACAAAGTTTCAGATAGGATTGTTTT